>NC_089582.1:81651920-81911920 GCF_019320115.1 Miscanthus floridulus
TCACATCACTTGATACATCTGGTATTTAGAACATGAGTAGGCCAGCAACTAAGACAAGTACTTGGGATACTTATTCAGCTTTGCTATTCAGTTGTGAATTTTGTTATTCCTTGCTACTATATTGTGCCTATCTAAGCTCTACTTTCTTCTAACCAAGTACAGGTTCACCTTGCAACTGTTACACTCAAGCTACAACGGTATCATAGTCACCGACCAATTGCATCACCTGTTGCTTTGGTAAGAACACTTGTAAGACCGTGGTAAGATGCTTGAGAGTTGAGTGCCTTATTTTTCCTTGTCCATGACCTAAGTAGTTGATAGGGATAATACTATTTATGTTGTCTTTTTCTTTCTACTAACCATGTCAGGAAAAGCCGGAGGCAGCGGCCAAGGAAATGAGGATGCACCTATAGATTTCAATGACTGTGTTTCTAAGAATGAGCTTCGTGCCATTCTTGATGACAAGTTCAATGAGATCCTTCAACAAATCACCAAATTTGGCCAAGAAGATTGAAGATGTTGAACAATGACATCCTGAACCATGTCCTAAGGATGATGATGATCTCTCTAAGGAGGACGATGGCGACGCGGAGGCTGAAGCCAAAGCTCAATGATGTGCTGAGGATGCACATAACCGTAATCGGTTGAACTTTAACCGATGCGGTATGGGAGGTAACAACCAAGGTAATAATGATCCTTTCTCTAAAACCAAGTTTAAGATACCTCCTTTTTCTGGTTCTGCTAATCCTAAAGCATATTTAGATTGGGAGATGGCTGTAGATAAAAAATTTAGCTCCTATCAAGTACCTAAAGAATATAGAGTTAGACTTGCTACTAGTGAGTTTACTAGTTTTGCTCTTTTCTGGTGGAATGATATTTGAAATAATGCTAATGCTAATGCTCAAATACCTCAAACCTAGATTGTACTTAAACGACGAATGAAATCGAGATTTGTTCCTCCGTACTATCAGCGTGATCTGCGATTAAAACTGCAACGTTTAAATCAAGGTAGTAAAACTATTGAGGAATATTATTAGGAGCTTTTAATTGGTCTAGCACATAGTAACATACAAGAGGATGATATGGATAAGTGTTCTAGATTTTTTGGAGGTTTGCGTCGTGAAATACAGGATGTTCTTGACTATAAAAAATGGACTAGATTTTCTCAATTATATCATTATGCTATTAAAGCTAAAAGGGAAGTATAGGAATGACAACCTAGGCGATCCACGACTCCATCTGTGACTCCATCTCCATCCATTCATTCACGCCCAACTGAGGTGAGTAAATTTTCTAATGTGCAGACACCACCAGTGCCTGTAAAGAAGAGTTCTCCTATCACACCTCCTTCCAGTGGATCTGCTACACCTTCCTCTAGCAGCTCTTCTAAAGTTGTGTGCCACTGCTGCAAGGGCATGGGACATATTGCTAAAGAATGCCCTAGCAAACGTGCATATATTGCTACTGATGATGGTGGGTATGCTAGTGCTAGTGATGAAGAGAATGAATTTACACTTGCAACTGATCTTTATGCAGATAAATTTGTGGATAGTGCTAACGATCCTGATGAGGTAATTGATAGTGTGGCATGCACTGCAGACTACAAATCAATCCTTGTTCAGCGTGTTTTAAGTACACAAGTTGAGCCAGTAGACAAGCTACAACACCATAATTTATTTCAAGTGTTCCTCATTGTCAATAATTTTCATGTTCATGCTATAATTGATGGAGGGAGCAGTAATAACTTGGTAAGTTATGAGCTTGTCAAGACTCTTGGTTTATCTACACGTGCTCTTCCACATTCATACCATGTTTAGTGGTTCAACAATAGTGGTAAGGCAAAGGTAACATAATCTACTCATGTGCATTTTTCTATCGGGTCATACCATGATTATGTTGATTTTGATGTCGTGCCTATGCAAGCTTGTTCACTTTTATTAGGCCGCCCTTTGCAATATGATAATAATGCTCTACATCATGGTAGGCAAAATAGATATACTTTTATATTTAAGGGAAAGACCATTGCTTTACTTCCTTTAACTCCTGCTGAAATTGTGCAATATGAAAAGGAACTTGCTGAAAAGAAAAAGAAAGGCCATGATAAAGACTTTAGCAAACCAACAAATGAAGCATCAAGTAACATGAAAGAAGTTTTATTTGCTCTTAAATCTGTTCTTGCTGATCATGATGAACCATGTTATGCTCTAACTTGTACATTGCCTATATGTCCACTTGGTCCTACTCCTAGTGCTATGCCTCTTGTTGTTACCAACCTTTTGCAGGAGAAGGACGATGAATTCCCAATAGGGAAGCCACCATGGTAGCCGCCTTTGCGAAGGATGGGGCGCCAAGATGAACGTCTTCTTTCGGAACCATCGTTGCTGTCATCCAATGGAGGAGACGATCTACTTCAGTCAAGGACGACTTCAATTCAAGAAAGGGAGGATGATAAGGACATCACTACTTCATCGCATACAAGCCAAGTAGAGGAGGAGGTCCAGCATGGGCATCTAATTCATCTTTTTCATGGTGGAAGCCCAGTCCAACTCAAGTTCGAGTCCGGCTCGGGCTCTAGGACTAGTCTGCCTTAAACTGGTCACCCAGGACGCATTCGGACTCTGTTTTTGACAATCCATATATGGTTGGAAAGCTAATTTGATAAGGAAGACAATACAGGTGGTTTCATGTCAAAAGACCTTTGGAATAAACAGGAATCATCAAAACAAGTCTGCATCTAGAATCTGCCAGGGTGCTACGACATTGTCTTTTGGTCCGCTGGACCGTGTATCATGTTTGGGCCCATTAGGGGGTGCGTCCTGGGGGGTGACGCCCAAGACTCTATAAATAGCAGCCGTCGCTCTCCTTAGGGTTTGATTTTTATTTAGTTCTTGATTTCCTCGTGAAACAGACATCGTTTTACTACAACTGTGCCCCCAAGGCTGCTTGATGTGAACTAGGCCCCCAATTCTAGATCTTGTTTGCCTATGGCGATTAGTCCTTTTGAATAAAGACTAGAACTCTTTCTCATTATCATAAGCCTCATATTTATTTGCAATTTCAGATTGCATTTATCTCATTCTTGCTTGTGTTCTCGATTCTCTTACAGGAAAGCCTTCTTGGTGAGGTCAATCGCGTTCATGTGGTTGATAACCAACGGAGTAGTGGTGTAACGGTTGTGGGGGTCCGAATTAGTCTTGGTTCAAAGCCTAGATCATGAACGTTGAGTTTCCACCAATTGATGTTATCATACCTTTCGGAAGATCGGGCCTAGTCTACATTAGATACCCTTCTGTTACCGGCTATTAGAGCCGATGACTGAACAAATTGACTATCAAGTATTAATCCAAATGCTAGGATAATATTTCTTTAGATACTTTCCATTGATTGCTCTATCAAACTCCTCTTCTCCCCCAAGTGTTTCCAAAATATAAGCATTGTTAGGCGCATAATGTTTAATCCGATAAGGTCCTTCCCAATTAGGTGACCACTTGCCCAACTTGCTATCTCTTGACCCGATCGGTAATTTCACCTTCCAGACTAAGTCTCCTTTAGAAAATTGTTTGCTCTTGACCTTCATATTGTAATACTTCACAATCCTTAGCTTATTGGCTTCGATATTCCCAAGAGCACGCAGACGATGGCAACTTAAGTCTTCTAAGTCATCCATCATGAGATTCTTGTAAACTTCGGTTGATAAATCATTTTGTAGCGTGACACACCTTGATCTAGTTTGAATCTCCTAGGGAAGGACTACATTATGACCATACACAAGTTCATAAGATGTCGCTTTAATCGATCCATGATAGGCCATCCTATATGCCCATAATGCCTCATTAAGTGTTGAATACCACTTCCTTGGCTGTTCTTCGATCTTTTTCTTGATCAGCTTAATCATAATTTGATTGAACGCCTCTGCCTGGCCATTAGCCTGAGCATAGTAAGGAGAAGAATTTAATAACTTAATTCCTATATTGGCAGCAAAATCTCTAAACTCTTCTGATGTGAACATTGTCCCCTGATCAGTAGTGATTATTTTAGGAATCTCAAAATGATACACAATATGCTCCTTGACAAAATCAACCATGTTCTTTGAGGTTACCATCTTCAAAGGAATTGCCTCAACCCACTTAGTGAAGTAATATGTTGCTACCAATATAAACTTATGTCCTTTACTTGAAGGCAGAAAAATCTAGCTAATTAAATCAATTTATCATCCTCAAAACAACCATGGTTTGATTATTAGATTCATAGCCGATGCGGGCAATTTCTGAATATTACCAAAACATTGACAATCTTGACACCCCTTATAATATTCAAAACAATCTTTTAGTATTGTTGGCCAGAAATATCCAGTCCTACGAATAATCCATTTCATCTTATAAGTCGATTGATGAGCTCCACATATCCCTTCATGCACTTCCCCCATCAACACTTTAGCTTCTTCTTAATTTAAGCATTTAAGCAACACCCCATCGACTGTCTTGTAATATAGCTAATCATCCAACAAAACATATTTAGTCAATTTATACCTTAGTTTCCTAGTAACCTTCTATGATGGATTCTTAAGGTAATCGGCTATTTCAACTCTTCAATCATTAGTCAAGGTTTCACTACTAAAGATCTCTTGAAACACTCAATAACCTGATGCACTTTGAGCTAACCGATTAGCCTCTTAATTCTGTGCCCTCAAAATATGCTGAAGAGAAATATAAGAACACTCCTTGAGCAACCTTTGGCATTCATCATAGTATCCTCTCAGAATATCATCTTTACATTCATATAGGCCGATCAACTGATTAATAATTAATTATGAATCTCCAAATACTTCAATTGACTTGGCCTTTACTTCATGAAAAAGTTGAAGTCCCTTAAGAATAGCTTCATATTGTGCTTGATTGTTGGTAGTCATTGGTTTAGTTGGAAAAGCAAACTCAAAACTTGCCCCCAAGGTGAAACAATAATAATACCAATGCCACCACCCATCTTGCACAATGATCCATCAAAGAATAGCGTCCAAGGTATCAGTTCTACATAGCCAATACTCGGTTTATGATGCTGAGTGACAAAATTGGCTACTACTTGCACTTTGACTACTTTAGCCAATTCGTACCTTAAGTCAAATTCTGACAACGCAAGAATCCACTTCCCCATTCTCTCATTTAATATCGGCATTGATAGCATGTGCTTGATCACATCAGTCTTGGAAACAACTGTACACTCAGCTGATAACAAGTAATGTCGCAACTTAGTGTAAGAGAAATATAAGCACAAGCATAACTTTTCAATAGGATAATATCTTGTTTCTAGATCCAAAAGCCTTCTACTTAAATAGAAAACAACTCTTTCTTTTCCTTCAAACTCTTGCATTAAGGCCGATCCAATCGTTTGGTCATCGGCCGACACGTACAACTTAAAAGGCTTACCTTGCTGAGGAGGGACCAGCATGGGTGGACATTTCATATATTCTTTTATCTCCTCAAATGCCTTTTGTTGTATGTCACCCCATTTAAATTCTTGATCATTTTTCAACTTTAACAAGGGAGAAAATGGTAGAACCTTTTCTAACAAATTTGAAATAAACCTCCTGATAAAATTAATCTTACCATGCAAAGATTATAACTATGTTTTAGTAGTTAGGGGCACTGCCTCATCAATTGCTTTCATACTTTTTTGACCAATTTTGATTCCTCTCTCGTGGACAATAAAACCTAAAAATTGTCTAACTGATACTCCAAAGGCACACTTATTGGGATTCATCTTTAAACCATGTTTTCTTGTGCATTCCAAAATCTCTCGCAAATCAGCTAGATGTTCCTTGTACCCTTTAGATTTTACCATCACATCATCAATGTAGATTTCAACAATCCTACCGATCAACTTATGAAAAATATAATTCATCACCCTCTGATAAGTTGCACCGGCATTCTTCAAACCAAAGGTCATCACAACCCATTTAAATAAACCGATTGTGCCAGGGCAACTAAAAGCTATTTTACTATGTCTTAGCCATAAAAATTTGATTATATCCTGCATTACCATCAATAAAACTAACAACCTTGTGCCCGGCTGCTGCATCTACCAATATCTCGGCTATCGACATCAGATAACCATCCATGGGTGTAGCCTTGTTCAGATCCCTGAAATTGATGCAAACTCTTAACTTCCCATTTTTCTTATACACAGGAACACACATTCAATATCCACTCTACATATCGGCATGGTCGGATAAATTTTGCTTATAGTAATCTTTTAGTCTCCTTTTTGATATCATCAAGAATATTTGGGTTAAATCTCCTTGGAGCTTGTTTAAATGGCCAATATCCAGGTTTGATTGGCAACCGATGTTCAACAATTGATCGATCTAGACCAGGCATCTCATGATATTCCTAAGCAAAACAATCTTTAAATTCCTTTAATAAATCCACCAACTCTTGCTTATACTCAGGATCCAACTTAGCACTTACATACATCGGCCTAGGCCTATCTCTAGAACCAATATCTATCTTCTCTAATTCATCATCCGACATAAAGCCATGTCCTAGTTTACCATTTGTACCATCTATTAGATTATCCATTAAAACAAACTCTCAGAGTTGACTACTTGGATCGGCTATTGGCTTTCATCATTGATTTTAATGAAGCCTCCTTCCCATAGTTTGCCAGAAAACACTCGAAGTCTTCTAGTTCCCAATACATTGGATCAGTTGTTGCTATACTCAAAGAATCATCTACATGAACTAGCTCAACATCGTCTCCAGGCCACTGAATCAAGCATTGATGCATAGTCGATGGTATACAATAATTTGCATGAATCCAATCATGACCAAGGAGTAAACTATATGAACCATTTCCATCAATGACAAAGAATGTAGTGAGCAAAGTCTAACTTCCAATTGTCAATTCAACATTTATTGCCCCCTAGTCTTAGATGCATTACCCCCAAAATCTTTAAGCATCGTGTCAGTCTCAATCAAATCTCCTGGTCCCTTGCCAAGCTTGCAAAAGTAGTATAAGGCATAAGATTAATAGAAGCACCTCCATCCACCAACATTTTGCTCATCAGCTTCCCATCAATGAAACCTTTTACATATGAAGCTTTTAAGTGTCGATGCTTGACTAGCTTATCAAATATAGCTTGTTGTATAACTATCAACTTGGCAACTATCTCCTCATACTCTGATTCATCAAAATCTAAATAGACTTCTTGATCTGCTAGAGCTCTAAATTCTAATGACAACAAAAAAGCCACTTAAATATTAGCCGATGGTTGACCCCTATCGGCTATTTGTTTAGTATGCCACACTTGAGGTCTACCAGATGCCTAAGCCTATTCTAGCTCTTTGTTCCTTAGGTGTTGCACCCTTCTTTTTTAGCTTCTTGTCAAACCTCCTGGACACCATTGCCCTTACTGCCAAACATACTCTTCCTCATTACCTTCTTCTTCATAATCAGCCCAGTTTTGATCAACAACTCGCTTCCCAAGCTGATCATGAACACTTCTATTTTTTAATCGTCGATCCATATTATTATGATGATACTCATCTTGAGCATGGATAGACCGGCGGTTGGCTTGAGATTGCCTAAACTCCCAATATTGCTCACTACACTCAGGGCAATTATTTCTAGTAGGTAATTTCAAACCTTCATTTCAACAATGTCTGAAGAAAGGACAATTCCAATGTGATTTAGCTTGCTTTCTTTCATACCTCTCTTTCTCTTATTGGTGCTGGTATTCTTTCTCTTCTAATCAACGCTGATAATCATTTTCCTTCTGTCGTTGCCATTTATTCAACAAAATTCAAGATGTGATATGTGGCCTTATCACCCCATCCCTTGATGTCTCTCCCTGCTCATATCGGCTCTTCTATTGATCATGACGCTTTTTAATCTCTCTATATTCATTAGCCAATATTTGCATCTTCGGGTTGACGGTTCTGGTTTCTTTTGCTCTGGTTGATGTCAGGACTTTAGTCTTTCCTTTGAGCAACTTCACATCGACCATATTCTGATCTCTTGGGAAAGGATTATCATTAACTTTCATCTTCTGAGGTGTATCAAATTTAAGCTTCCCTTACTGAATAGCCCTCTGTATATGCTATTAGAAAATTCTACACTCGTTAGTAGAATGAGAGTAGCGTTATGAAACTTGTAGAACTTCTTATTCTTCAACTGATCAGGAGGTATCATAACATGATTGGCAGGCAATTTGATCTATCCACTCTCAAGCAAGAAATCAAAGAGCTTGTCTGATTTTGTGACGTCGAAGTCATAGCTCTCCTCAATTCATTTTCCCCAAGGATTTGGCACCGTCACTGTCTTCTTACCCCAATTCCATTCAGCCGTAGCAATCTCTTCCTCTTCATCATGCTCATCGCCGTCATCAACTGAATATGGATTATAGGCTTTGGCAATCGTGGCACTCTTCTAGAATCGGGTATCTCTACGCATATTCTGGAATTGGCTATTGAATGCTGCCACTCGTTGAGACAATTGGCCTAAGTTGTCAAACTCTTGCCCAAGCCGCTTCTCCCTCCATGTTGGCAATATTCCTTGAATAGCTAAAGCAGCTAGCTGATCATCAGTTAGATTCAATGAGAAGCACAAATTTCTAGTCTCTCGAAACCTCTGAAGAAACTTGGCACCCAATTCATTAGTTCTCTGCCTTATGGTCGTCAAATCTATGATTTTATTTTCTCCTATCCTAGTATAAAAATATATATGAAACTTCTTCTCTAGGTCAGCACAATTAGCAATGGAATTAACTGGTAACGATAAAAAAACAAGTAAAGGCTGGTCCTAACAAGGCAAGGAGAAGAAACGAACTCAATGAGCCTCTTCAATGGATGCTTTGCCCAACTGTGTAAGATACCAACTGACGTGTTCTATTATACTTGTGCTATCTTAGCCAGTGAACTTAGTAAATTCTAGGAGCCAGTAATTTATAGGAAGAGCGACCAAATCATACCACTCTGGATATGGATGTTTGTATGAAAAGGTCTACCCTTTGGTTTCAAACCGAACTAATTCTTTATCATCTCGGTCACTCTGAGCAACAACTCATCAGTATTTGAATCTAGATTTCTCTACAATTGTTGACCCATCTACGGATTAAAATTTTGGGTACCTTGACACCCTGGATTTGGAATCATATGAAGGGTATTGTAATCTGTGCCATAATGATATCCTTGTGGAATCTCTATCTATTGGGACTTTACTGATTTGCTGCTTGAAGTCTCTGGTTATAAATGTTATGATCTGTATCTCTATGAATCTTTTGAACCGATGATGCTATTTTTTGAGCCAATGATGGTACTTGGCCTGATGTGCCAAAATTAATCATTTGATTTTGAAGTTGCCCCATCGGCTATTGCACATACTGCACTAATAATCTAGTATTATTTTGTATTTGATTAGTAGTGATACCTTGAACTTGTTTAGATGAGCCCTAAACTACCTGGACATCATCATTACTAGTTAGTGCTGCTTCTTGATGGCTAGTACTGGCTTGATTAGTCCCCTGAGTCAATAGATGTGGAATGTTGTAATAAGCTAGTCCAACCTAATCAATTGGACATCTATGAAACACCTCTTTTATGGTATTGTGGAATGTGTTCAAGAAAGTTGCATTATGGTTCAACATGGCATCATAAATAGATTTGTTTATAGCATCTATGAAGAAACGTCTATCATCAGCTTCGTCTATATCTATGAAGGGTATTGTAATATGTGCCATAATGATATCCTTGTGGAATCTCTGTCTGTTGGGACTTTGCTGATTTGCTACTTGAAGTCTCTGGTCATAAATGTTAGGATATGTATCTCTATGAATCTTTTGAACTGATTGTGCTATTTTTTGAGCCGATGGCGGTACTTGGCCTGATGTGCCAAAATTAATCATTTGATTTTGAAGTTGCCTCGTTGGCTATTGCACATACTGCATTGATAATCTAGTATTATTTTGTATTTGATTAGTAGTGATACCTTGAACTTGTTTAGATGAACCTTGAACTACCTAGACATCATCATTACCAGTTAGTACTGCTTCTTGATGACTAGTACTGGCTTGATTAGTCCCCTGAGTCAATAGATGTGGAATGTTGTAATAAGCTGGTCCAACCTAATCAGTTGTACATCCATGAAACACCTCTTTCATAGTATTGTGGAATATGTTCAAGAAAGCTGTATTATGGTTCAACATGGCATCATGAACAGATTTGTTTATAGCATCTACGAAGAAACATCTATCATCAGCTTCGTCTGTATCTATGAAGGGTATTGTAATCTATGCCATAATGATATCCTTGTGGAATCTCTGTCTGTTGGGACTTTGCTAATTTGCTGCTTGAAGTCTCTGGTTATAAATGTTATGATTTCTATCTCTATGAATCTTTTGAACTAATGGCGCTATTTTTTGAGCCGACGATGGTACTTGGCCTGATGTGCCAAAATTAATCATTTGATTTTGAAGTTGCCCCATCGGCTGTTGCACATACTGCACTGATAATCTAGTATTATTTTGTATTTGATTAGTAGTGATACCTTGAACTTGCTTAGATGAGCCATGAACTACCTGGACATCATCATTACCAGTTAGTGCTGCTTCTTGATGGCTAGTATAGGCTTGATTAGTCCCCTGAGTCAATAGATGTGGAATGTTGTAATAAGCTGGTCCAACCTAATCAATTGGACATCCATGAAACACCTCTTTCATGGTATTATAGAATGTGTTAAAGAAAGCTGTATTATGGTTCAACATGGCATCATGAACAGATTTGTTTACACCATCTACGAAGAAACGCCTATCATTAGCTTCGTCTGTATCTGACTGCCCATGCGTCAAAACTCTTGGCAGTGGATATTTCTGAACAACTTTATTGTCACGTGTCTTGGTGTAGGACAACAAACAATTGTTCTAAAATTCTTCTATAGCTTTACTAATGATATCTTTATTCTCATCATGTAGGTCTTCATAAGGCACCATAAGGATGTCCCTGTTGTTGTGAGTTGCCATAATGATTGTGGGTGTCCCATCGGGCATGCCAAAACGTGTGTTGGCACAAAAACGTGTTGATGCGCCTAACACACAGCATGCCAAAAGGATCTACTAGGAGTAAGCCCGGAGATCCACTTGGCTTCACACACAGGACCATCCGATCCTATGAATCCTAAAGGTGTGCTAGTCAATTTGACCTACATTTGACAAGGAGAGAAAGTTTATTAGTAATTTAGGGTGGAACATGCTGATTTTGCCCAAATAGTTCTAAGTGGGCCGCTTCGAGAGTAGCCAGGTAGGAAAATCGACTAAATAGCTGATACGAGAAGAAATCGGCTATTAAGAACTATAATGCTTGTGGGTCATGATTGATTTTATAGTAACAAATACAATGCACCAAATTTTAATGATCCTTTCCCTTAAGCTATTAACATGTATGCATCAAAGATGCATCACTGGCTAAATTGGATTTGATCAATACATGGTGTAGAGCCAATGAATCTAGTGAAAAGGGATATGCCACGCAAACAATCGACTGTTTGATATAGATAGATCTACAAACCGTCTAGATCTAACCTATTACCATCAATAGTGAGGTTCGACCGGATCGATGCAGCTATGATGATGATGATAGTCTAGAACCAAAAAATCCATAGAACTGACCATACTTCAACAGGTTCATGAAAGCATGCCATATCTGTGAAAGCATGGGTGAATCAGCTAAAATAGCTGATTCAGGTAGAAAAGGGATTACAACATGTGAACAATCGACTGTTTAACATGGATAGATATATAAACTCATCAAATCTAACTTGTTATCCTTAACAGTGGGGCTAGACTAGATCGATGGCAGCCATGATAAAAATAATAGATCGAACCTTTAAAGTAAACAAATCTATTCACATTTAACGAAATCATGGAGACACACTGTAAGCGTTAAACTACGGGTGATCGGCTATTTAGCTGATGCGGGTATAGCAAATAGCCAAGGTCATGCCTGGTCGAAAGCAAATCTACCTACTAGCATACTCTAATCCAAAGTGCTAACAGTGGGGATCGACCTATCGTTACAGCTATAATAGCGAGGTATAGACTAGATTCAACTAGCTAGTAAACCTACTCGAGATCAGTTAAGCCTTGACTGCATACTATGCATGATCAAGATCGAAGTAGAACAACTAATAAAACATAATCCACCATTTAAAGTAATAATCATCGTGATGTGACGGAATAAATGATGGGCTAAAAGGATGTGAGGCCGATCTAGATCGATCTCAATCGGGTAGGTTGATATTGCTGAAACTAATGACAACAAGAATATCAGCATAATCAGTAACTTAATGAATCTACCCGAAGGACTCCACCCTTAGGTAGAGCCGATAACTTGACCTTAATCTAATTCGAGCAGTGGAGGTCAAACTTAACCGATGCAGCCGTACTTAAACTAGATAAGGATCGATAACTAACTCATACTAGAGGTTGTAAGAGGTCAGCTAGACTGATGCAGCCTTACAAACAGAAGTATAAGCCATGATGGTACTTATAGACAAGCCAAAGGTCGACTGGATCGATGCAGCCCTACTTGTTGAAGAACTCACTAAGATCTACAGTACTCCTACTCCTAAGGGTTGGCATGAAGCCAAAAAAGTAATTGATATTGATTGGTTGGATGTTTTTTTTACAATAGCCAGGGTCCAATATTTATACCCGGAACCTAAGCATGAATCTTACTCAAATACGACTCATTGCAATCTTTGGAATAAAAGAAAACATTCCTAACTTAAGATAACTTGGACCCTAATCATTTCCTTTTATAGAGTCTGACATATCTTCCTCCCTCGACGCCATCCATATGTAGTCCATTGATATTGTCTGCTGATGTCATCTATAAAATAGCCGATTCCGATACTACATCAAAACCAGCTGATCTCGGTTCACACCTGATTGATCCCTTGATGATACAATTTTATAAGCCTTGTGTTCCTACACTCTTCTTTCCCAAATTTTTGTGTAAACACCTAGGCTTTTAGCACTCCATAATCTTGGGATGAGATTTCTTTAAGGGGGATGATTGTAACATCCCAGATGTTAAAAAACAATTAAATCTTGATCATGAGCATCATGGTGCATAATCATCAGGCATTGTGGCATTAATTTAACCCATGTTTCAATTATAGCTTACTCATGTTGCATAAGTGGTGTTTCATATGTTGCATGAAATGATGTCAATATTAATGCTAAAGGATCTTTGTGAATTTAAATATGTTGACGCGTAGCTACTTCCCCTGCCATATCGCAAGCAAGAGCTATAGGCCAAGACGCTTTGCCCTCACCCTTTTAACCCAGAGTCAGTCGTCGTTCTCACTTTCTTCCCTCTCTAGCACCACCGCCAAGATCTCGCAACACTAGTTATTTCTCTGCCACGATGGAATCCTTGCCCAATTCGCCTTGCGCCTAGCCTCGCCATCACCTTATGCATCCGCTCAACCCACTCATGTCTGCTCTAGCCACCAGAGCTGGCCAGACATGGTCGTCTTCCTCCTCGACGTCTAGAGCACCATCGTGAACCACCTCACCATGGCCAGCTTGCTCCACTGCATCTCCCTCCTTCCTCTTTTTTGTTTTGGTTTCCCTGCTATTCCGTGATGCTCATTGGCTCTTACTTTTTATCTCTACCGCACAAGACACGATGGAACGCCTTCATCTTCTCTGGGTCAGGCGACCGCATCCACCCTCTCTGCCGGCAACCATGTCTGCGTTGCCTTCGTTTCACCCATGTGCGTCACCAAGTCATGGTGAGCACCTACAATGCGTAGCCCACTTTAATTAGGTCGATTAGGGGTTGTAGCACCATGACCGACACCATGCCACCGTGCATCATGCCGCCGTGTGTCCATGGCCTCAATCAGGGATGCTACGAGCCCTAATTTGATCAACTAGTACCGTAGTCATGTTCGCAAGAGTGTGGGGAGCGTGTGGGTGACCTTCCCATCGCTAGCGACCTTGCCGTCGGCAAGCACCACCGCACCGTGCACTGCTCATCCACCTTTGTTGCTGCTATGTGTGCCCCGTGCCCTAATTTGTTTGTTTGGTACCATGGCTGTGTGCAGGGAAGGACGGGGAGCATGACAGTGCAGTCTGCATCGCTGGAGAGCTCATCGGCGGTGAGCTTCACGGCTTACCCACCGGGGATGCCGCGGTCAATGTCGGGCTGGGTCAGGGTTGACCTGGGCCCCATCGATCAGTGGCTGTGGGTAGGAGAGGGATGAGTGGGAAAAGTTTTGGCGCAGAAAAATGATTTTATCTTTTTCAAAAATGATTAAAAGTGATGAATTTGGTTTTTTTCGTAACTAATTATAGAAGCTTGATAAAGTTGTGAAACTTTTTGTGTAGCCTTGTTATGTTGTTCTCTATCTAGGAAAAATATGAACTGATCATTTTTAATAGTTTTGGTGTGCTTAAAAATTACCTCTTTTAATTAATAAATGGATCTTCCATGATTTTTATAGGCTAAAATAATTATTATTTAATCATGAAAATTTTTGTGTATGCTTTACACACTAATACCTGCCTTCACAAAAAGTTTGGTACTATTTTGATAAACATAACTTGGTTAATTAATTTACATGTGTTAAAATACTTTTTCTTTATTTATTAAATACCAAAATGATTTATATAAATACTTAAATGACTTTGGTGAGTTTTGTACATTGATTGTGGACCTAGGGACACTCAAATCCTGTTGTTCCTTGGCTACTTCATTCCTTTCCATGATATGCTTATCATCAACTTGTTATAAATAAATAAATGGTTTAATTAAATGCTTAATTAGTAGATGGATGTATATAAGACTTGATTGCTCCTTGTATGCAATAGTTGAGTAAGTGGTTATGTTTTGCAGATGCTTTTCATGTTAATCTTGCTGGTCCATGTTAAGTTAATCCTTTTCATGTTAACAACTAATTAAATTCTTAGTAAATAAATGAAAAATGCTTTTATAATACAAACCCTATTTCTTTGGTGAAGAAAAGTTGTACTCAACTTTCTTAAGTTTGTTAAGCTCTGTTATGCACCTGTGTATCCATCATCATGCATCATGGCATGTAGTCCATCTTGTTAAGCAAGCATCATTTATTACATGTAGTGCATACGAGAGTGAGGAGACTCGTGTTGATCAAGTTTCGGAGGAGGTCCATCCACCCGTGGTGTTGGTGCCTAGTCTAACTCCTTTGATCCACCATGGATTCTAACCTTCTCTGCAACACAAGCAAGCCTCGGTGCATACCACCCTTCTATAGCATTTACAAATTTTATTACACTTGATATTCAGGTATCCTTAGTTCCACCCTTCTATAGCATTTACAAGTCTTATGAGATGTGCATTAAGTAATTAGGAGTTGGTTGAATACCATTGCTGCATGATTACCTTGATATTCAGGTATCCTTAGTTCCACCATGCTAGTATGAATAGATCGATATCTTTAATGCTTAGATTTCGGTAAAAGTCGAATGATGGTTTCATCGTTCGCGAGAAATAGGTTTTACCTTGATCCTCTCAGCTCTGCTCATGGCTCATGAGATTACCCAGATAATGTTAAATATCTAAATCGAGACAAGGGTGGGACATGGATATGTATCCATATGGGATATTGGTAATGTCCTAGTATGGAGCATGAGATATGTCTCTGGTGGGTAGGCCGGTAGGGAAAGCCTATTGTTGTATCGTCCCGCCTGTGTCGATTGAGGACCGATCGTTGTAGGCCTATATGTGGTTGAGACTTTCCCAGTACTTGTAACCCCCTAGGTGTTAGGCTTGCATAATTTCACTTGCATTGCATGAGCATAATCATCAAGCATTAATATATAAGCTTTTACATATGAAATGTACAACTGAAACATGTCATGTTATTTTATGTTTCCATATGTGTATGCTTATGACCAGTGCTAGTTTGGTCTCTAAGTCATAGTTATAGTGTAAGTCATCATTTGAAAGTGGTATGTTTGACCTAGGTTGAACTGTGTCATAGAGCCTTTGCATGGATGTGTATACTAAATCAAAGTTGTAGTATTTGATTAGAGCAACAACTTTTATTTTTGGGTCATAGGCAAGTTTAGCTCATAACAAGCTTGAATTTGGCTCACAAGATTCAACATTGTGCTATTTTCACACGAGAAATTTTCTTAGTCTTGTTAGTCTGATAGTGTTGACGTGCCTGACTTTGTGATGATCTAACTCCATAACCATTGTGAATTAGGAGTTGGTTTCTTAAGCAATTTTGTAGCTAGTATATAGCTCTACAATTTTCATTTTGTCATCGTGCACAAATTCGTTTTGGTTTAGGAGATTGGAAGGCTTGAAGTCGCACTGTTAGGACTGCAATTGGTCTCTGATTACTAAAGCCGCGTCGCGCTATCGTGGCCGACCAAGGCAGAGCCTAGCCACCGCTGGCCGATGTTGGGCCCTCAACGTAGTGCACTGGTGCACGATATCTGTGAACTCGCATGCCTCCATTCGCTCACTCACGCTCACTCTCTCCCTCTCCACTGCCCTCTCTCGCTCCCGCCACGAAGAACCGAGTGCCACCGAGCACCTGCACCACTCTACCATCGCCTAGCACCCACTCCACCATGCCATTGCCACCTCCATCTAGCCTGGAACTTTGCCATGTTCTCCTCTACCTCCTCGACACGCTTGTAGTGCCAGATGAGCTACGGTGAGGGCAAAATCGTTGTTTTCGTCCTCGCTGGAGAGCTCGGCTTCCATGGCCGCCTCCATGGCGAGCTCGCCGCTACTAGGCTCGCATGTGCATTACTTCTGCTTTTTCATGTTAGAGCATGGGTAGGATGCGTACTAGCTTGTAGCATGACGTTATGGTGAGCCAGTGCCTCGTTGGTGCGGAACACGATGCGTAGCGCCACCGCGCTCTCACCGCCGCGCCACCGTGCATGTGGGAAGATCTCGTCAGAGCATCTCGCCTAGCCTAGTTAGTCGCAATAGGGTCACATCATCACCACTGAACTCGTGCGCTCCTTGCCTGGACTTTCCATGGCCGGAGACGGCCAATGCACCTTCGCGTAGCACCGTCGTGCTGCCATGGCCAGCGACGAGCATGCTCCGGTGCATATGCGGTGCCACCACCTATGTCAGTCGATGCGGCTTAGTGAGTAGATCATGTTGGTGTGGTTGGTTTCACCAGAGTGCTCACCATCGGCGAGATAGCGCTGGTCGACCGCCGTGCTCTGCTTTGGCTCACTAACGGGTGGACCCCGCTAACCCATGGGTCCCCTCTGTCAGCGACTGCGATTTAGGGTTTGTGTTATTTCTTTTATAGATTTGTATACTAAATTTGAAACATCATAAGTTGAGTTGAAGATGTCTAATTTTGTTGAACCAAATTTTGTTGTGTTCCTCATGAAGTGTAGTATTTTATAAAAAATATGATATGTACAGTTCTAGTATTTTTTTGGTGAATAAAATATAGCTAGATAAGTGCTTTTTGAATGTTTACAATTTTGTAAAATGTGTAACTTGAGCTCAGGATGTGATAAAATTGTGATTCCAATTTGGCTGGTCTTGTATTGACATGCTCTAGCTAGGAAAAAATAATAAGCTTTCACTAAACTTGATTGAAATATGATCTTTCTATTTATCTATTAAAAATGGTGTTTTCTAAAGAAAATTATAGGGATAAAAATAAGTAACATTTTGCCCTGCAAATTTTTGTACAGTAGTATGGCACTAGGAGGAAGCTAAGAAAAATATAGAATACGTTGTTTGACACTTTTCTATAGGATTAACTATTTTTACTAAAATAAACTTTGCTATCTTGTCATTTTTGTAGAGGATGTTATACATGTTCAAATGGTATGAAATTTTTATAGCAGTCTATTGTGAGCACTTGGAAGCTAATGAAATTTTATGAGAATTTATTGTGCAAATTTAGTATATGTTTGTTATTTCCCCTAATTATCTAATTAAATTAATAAAGGCATATAAATAAATAAATTGTGCTTGACCATGATGTTTTCTATGGTGCTTGTGATGCATATGAATTGTTGATGTTAATAGTAAGGCTTAGAAGCAATTGGTTGTATGCAACTAATTAATTATTACTATATAATCTAAATAAGTGGTTGCATGTATAGTTTTGGTTGTGTGGATGATTTCATATCGATAATGGCATTTCTATAAAACTTGTTAATAACAACATTGTAGATAACTTACTCATCTACCTTGTGTTAAATTTTCATGGTCATAGGCCTTAGGGTTTCAAAGTTTTGGCTGTTAGAAATTTGCTCTATAAAATGTTTGTTCTCTGGACAGATTTGATTGACTCAATTGTTTGACCTAGATGACTATTAATCACATTAAGAGTATTAAAAGAAAGTTGTAGATAATTTCATAAGCTTTCTAGAATGTCCACAACTATATTATTTTGATGTATATAACTCCAGTTATGGTAAAAACAAGTAGCTGTTGTTTTGTAGTTCAAAAAATAAATTGCAGAAGTGTTTGCCTAAGTAATAGAGAAGAGATATACACCTACTCAGTAGTATATGATGCACTCATTATTACCTTAATACCATGCCATTGAAAATACTTATGAGGATGCATTCATCATTTTTTATTATATTATACATGTCATCATACATGCATTCGTGATATCTTATGCCATGCTCATGCATATAGGATCGACCGAGGAGATAACGTTGTTGGAATTCAACGAAGAAGAGAAAGGGGATCAATAGGAGATTCCTCAAGCCATGGCTCTAGGAGAAGAGGAGTAGACTCCCGAAGAGATCCCTGAGTGCCTAGATCACCGCCCACCTCTTTCCTCAAAGGCAAGCCTCGGAGCATCCTAAGTCTCCCATGTTTTACAAAATACTACTTGAGTCCTTTATAATTGATGCATTAGGTTATAAGAGTTGACTGAAAACACTTGATGCATGGAACTACCTTTTCTACATATATACACCTTTAACCCTATGTAGGTCTAGGATCAAATATATGCTTAGCCATGCTTAGACCGATAGAAGTCGGGTGATTTCCTGTCACCTGCGAGATATAGGTGGATACCAAATCATAGTTGGCTATAATTGCTATCATGGAAAAGAACCATGGGGTAATGTAAATGGAGGCTAGACGGAGTCTATGTGTAGGTTGACTCATGTGATTCTATATGTGCCAATTAAGGACCGTACCGTTATTGGAACTTTTGATGAGATTGAACGTATGCCTATCACTTAGCTAGCCGGATAACTTGTTTCGACCGCGAAGCCAAGTAGCTCAACTCAGGCTGGGCCCTGCTCTGTAAAAATGCGCACTCTGGATGGTAGTAAGGATGTGCAGGGAGCCAGGTTTGAGTCCAAGGGCAGGTCGGGCCTAAACGTCCTAGCAGCTGGTTGTCCCTAATTGTGCAACGCTAGGCGAACCCGCTAAATGTGGACTTGAGTTGTACCAAAGGTGACCTAAGGTGACCGTTGATTTGGTAGACCTAGGTTTGTATTAAGAATAAATTCCCAGCTAGTTGAAATCGATTCGAATTGCCATCTCTCTCGGATAGTGAGAAACTTGGCTAGCTTCAACATCGTAGTAATTGTATTATGGAATGTGATGGTTCGGATAAACATGGAATTACTACACCAGCTATGGTTACTATTGTATGATATTAAATGATATACCACATGTTTGTCATAGGACAGTTGCTAATCTAGAGATGAATAGCTATAATTAACTTCATGACCAAAGCATAATTGTATAACTGAGTTAATTGCTTTTTATGCAAAAATGTTGTCAAGCTACCTCCACTTATAAAGCCTTGCATAATCCTTGGAGTCAATTTATTTCTGGTTTATGATGGGTAAGTCTAGCTGAGTACCTTCTTGTACTCAAGGTTTTATTCCCATTGTTGAAGATGGTACCGTCTATCACGGCTATTGCAAGAACTGCTTCTATCCCACCATTGACGAGGAGTGAGCCTTGGGCAGGCATCTTAATAATCCTTCTTATATGCTTTTGTGGATTGTGATCATGAGTTGGCACTGTATTTGAACTATGTTGACAAATGCTAGTTTCAAACTTAATTTGCTTCCGCTACTATCTATCGAACTTGGTTTGTAATAACTCTATTTTGTACTCTGATGAATGAACTGTATCTGTGAACTTTATGTAACATGTGACATGGATGCTGAATCATGTACGATCTTGGTTGTATGTGGATCGTTTATTGAGATGCGTTGTGGTACTTGATGGACTACCGGGTTTATATGGGCTCAAGTATGACAATGCGACCGCTTGCGGGCTGCCATTGTACTTGTGCTCTTATAAATTGGTCGGTTCTGCGATAGCTGGCATCAGGGCAAGATTCAACATTAATTGCCACATGTGTATTTAAAACAAAGGTTTTTGTTTCCCAAAACTAGTTTCTAGCAACTAATAGCTATATAAATAGGTATTTGAAACCTAGAGTTGAAATCTAAAGTGTGCCAGTGATCACTTTCTTTATGCCTAGTTAAGGACTCTTACGTGGCTCTTTAAGTACTAACCTGGGGTTTTCAATTTTGTCATCCATATGGCGTGCTATTGTAAGGATGCCATTCACTTGAGTGGTAATGTATGGATCAAATGCCTCTACACCAAGGTAAGAAGGTAAATTGATGAGTGGAATGATCACAAGATGTGAGCGTGCAGTCGAGGAGAGCTAGCTTTGGTACGGCTATGTATGCATGCTTGCATGTGTATATGGTGCATATTTAATTGTGGGTAATAAATTATCATCGGGTAGCTTTGATACATAAGTATATGTATGGATATACATATATGGAAGTATTTAGATTACAACTTAGAGCCTAGCTTTACATTCTACATATATAATTGTTGGGTTGGGCTAAAATGAAATTCTTGTGCAGGTACACTAACAGCGAAACGTGTAGCCCGACTAGCTACGCTATATATGAGAGAACGTATGTATGCCATCGTGTATGTCATTAGAAATAAAAATTTCCTAAGTTTGTAAGGACATACGGAACATGCATGCATCATGATAAATCATTATTCAACACTTGCATTGTTCCTCCCATTATAGATCTCTTACTCGGTTATGTAACTCTTATCCATTATGACTTTGTCTCACAAGAATTACACATATTGTTGGTACAGATGGCAGCACTAGCTGGTAGTGAGAGTTTCCTATTGATGTTCATAACTCCTGCTCTGCTTTGGAGAGTCTTGCACTTTGCAGGGTACTATGAACCGCCCCTCTATTACTGGAATGAAGTATACCTAGAGGGATTGGAATGAAGTATACTTGGAGGGACAACCATGGTATGAAGTGCGGCTGACCATACCAGCTCATACTCAAGCACCCTTATGGCAGGAATGGAAAGTGGAATCTGAAGGAAGAACTCCTTGGGAGGCTGCCCAAGTAGTAGCCTTCGAGGTACTGAGTCAGATTTGTCAACAACACGGGGATGAGCTTACCGGCAGTGCCGCTGGTGTTTTTCCTCGAGTGGATCCATCCATGGTAGTATGGGCACAGCGCAACCGTAATGCATTGATCCGAGATTAGGATGAGCAGGCAAACAGTTCTAGTCCTGCTATGAGCGCCATGTTTGCACTAACGAAGATGTTCTACACTCATTAGGACACCAGGGACTTCTAGTAGGAGTCCTATACCACTTGCATGGATAAGCTCATGAGGGCCAAAGCCACACAACATAAGCTCAAGAAGCGTGTGCGCAAGCACAAAAAGGCAGCAAGTGAGGCTCGATGGGAAACTGATCAAGCATATGTAGCTTTGGGAAATCTCCACACCCAAATGGAGCAAGTTGATCAGTAGAGAGTTGCCGCCCAAGAAGCAAGAGCAGATGATCAAGCAATGTTAGTAGGATTGCGGGAGCAGCTAGAGGCCACCCATGTCGAGGCGTTCATAGCTACGCGCCAGCGGATCCTAGCAAACAATCATGTAGCTTTAGCAGAAGCAGAACAAGACAGGACCCATGCCATGAGCATCCAGCAGCACCATGTTGAGAGGGACTTGTGCTAGCAGCTTGCATAGACCCAGCATGTAGTGATGGATCTTCAGCATGAGGTGCATTATCTAAACAACCAACCGCACCCGATCCTTGATGAAGAAGAAGAAGATCTAGAGATATTAGTTGAAGATGACGGCTGGGACGAGGAAGAAGTGAAGCTAGAGAATGAGGATGATCCTATCTCCGACCTTGATAGTGGTCATAATGAAGATTAGAATCGCCTAGTGACTAGTAAAAGCGCTAGATGTATCCCTACTAATTATGTAATGGACTTGTAGTTGAAGTTTGATAATTGCGTTCGGACTTCCATGTAATATTCGCACTTTGCATGTGGTTGCATGATGGGTTGAACTTTAATGCAATTCCAGTTTGTTTTATTGGTGATTATGACTTGTATGTTAACACGCTGTGAGCCTGATAAGTGATCAAATTGGTGATGTCATGTTGCGAGAATGAATTATTATGCCTCTATTTTATTGTATGAATTTAAGATTCTCTCTAGTAATTTCAATTTGGCATGATTATACAATTCATTGGCAATCTCTTGACATCATCCAATAATCACTTATTGTTGAAACTTTGCAGATGACTCGCACTCATGCTAGAGCAGGTAGCAGCCAAGTGGGCAATGACGGCGACTTACCACCACCGCCACCACCGTCTGCTAATGAGTTCTTTGCACAATTCCTAGGAAGTCAGAGAACTATGGAGGAAACCCTACGCCTCATTGCGCAAAACATGGCTCACGCCTGCTAGCAACAATAGGGGCCTAAGCTAAATCAGTACAGCACTTTCAAGGATTTCCTGGACATGAAGCCTCCTATTTTCAAGGTGGCCGAAGAACCGCTCCAGGCGGATGAATGGCTCAACACTATTGAGCAAAAGTTCCATCTACTAAGGGTCACATAACACTAGAAGGCAGAATATGCGTCCCATCAGCTGTAGGGACCGGCCAGGATATGGTGGACCCATTTCCTATCCTCTTTACCTACCAATGCACATGTCACATGGGAGCAATTCAAGCTAGCCTTTAGGGGGACATCACATTCCCCTAGGGCTAATGCGCATGAAGGCAATGAAGTTCATTTGGCTCACACAAGGGACCAAGACCCTTACTGAATACATGCATGCTTTCAATAATCTATCCTGTTATGCCTTGGGTTTTGTAGATATAGAAGAAAAGAAGATCGAGAGCTTTAAGAGAGGTCTTGGTACTAAGCTAATGAAAACTATGGCCAACTCAAGGTGCACCACATATAATGAATTCATTAGTGATGCCTTGACTCAGGAGAACCACAACAATCTACATGCGGCAGCAAAGGGCCACAAGAGGGCTGCCAAGGCAGGCGCCTTAGGGTCTTCTCAGTCCAGAGCTCTTGTGGCAGCTAGGCCACAATTTTGACCACCAGTGCCCAAGTTCAGGCCTCCTCCACCAAAAGCTCAGACCAACCGACCTCAGAAGGTGTTTCGTAAGGCATTCACCATTGCCTTACCCAAGGGAAATGGAGGGCAAGGAAGCTCAGTAGGACCCAAGAGTAATCAACCGTGCTTCAACTATAATCAAGTGGGTCACTAGGCCAAGGAATGCCCCATCCTAAGAAGAACAACAATTAGAACTAGAACAATCAGAGATAGGCAAATCCTAAGGCACGTCCTGGATATGTGCACTACACCGCGGTTGAAGAGGTTCTTGCGGGAGAGGTCACCACTAGTATGTTTCTTGTTAACAAACATCCTGCCATTGCTTTATTTGATTCTAGAGCTTCTCATTCATTTAGGAGCCAAGCATTTGCATCTAGACATGATCAAAAAGTAATTGAGGTAAGCAAGGGTGGTTATAGTACAAGTTCAGTTGGGGCTACTATCTCTACAAATAAGATGGTAAAAAATGTGCTCATCTCTATACAAGAGAGGGAGTACATGATGGATCTAATAGTATTGCCTAGATTATGTATAGATGTGATCTTAGGTATGAAATGGATGAGCAATCATGGAGTTCTCATTGACACTAGCACTCATACCATTATGTTGATAGAACCAAAGGGAGGTAATGCTTTCCTAGTACCACTTTCCCAAAATTTTGAACTCCAAAACTTGTCTTGTGCTATCTAAGCCACTACCCTTTGTGATATCCCAGTGGTTTGTGAGTTTCCTAATGTATTCCTAGATGAGTTACTAGGTTTACCACCTAATAGGGATGTGGAATTTAAGATTGAGTTAGTGCCAGGTACGACACCTATCTCAAGAAGACCCTATAGGATGCCACCAAATGAGTTAGCTGAACTTAAAATTCAGTTACAAGAACTATTGGACAAAGGTCTCATTCAACCTAGTTTGTCTCCATAGGGATGTCTAGCTTTATTTGTAAAGAAGAAGGACAAGTCCTTGAGAATATGTGTGGATTATAGGCCACTTAATGCTGTGACCATTAAAAACAAGTATCCTTTGCCTCGTATCGATATCTTGTTCGATCAGTTGGCAAAAGCAAAGGTATTTCCAAGATTGACTTAAGGTTAGGATATCATCAGATAAAGATCAGGCCAGAAGATATACCAAAAACCACTTTCTCCACTAGGTATGGCTTGTATGAGTATTTGATCATGTCTTTCGGACTCACAAATTCTCTTGCCTACTTCATGTACTTGATGAATTTGGTATTCGTGCCTGAGCTCGATAAGTTCGTGGTTGTGTTTATCGATGAAATCTTGATTTATTCAGAGAATGAGGTAGAGCATCTGAGAATTGTTCTGTCTAGATTGAGGGAACATAAGTTATATGCAAAGTTTAGCAAGTGTGAATTTTGGTTGAGCAAAGTACCTTTCTTGGGTCATAACTTATCAAAAGATGGAATATCTATAGACCCATCTAAAGTATAAGAGGTCATGGATTGGAAGGCCCCGACTTCGGTTTATGAAGTTCGGAGTTTTCTAGGGTTAGCAGGTTATTATCGTTGTTTCATTCTAGATTTCTCTAAGATAGCTAAGCCCATGACTAGACTACTTCAAAAAGATGAAAAGTTTAGTTGGACACCAGAGTGTGAAACAGCTTTTTACACCCTAAGGACTCTATTAACTATAGCTCCTGTTTTAGCACAACCCGACATTGAAAAGCCTTTCGATGTGTTCTATGATGCATCGGGTATAGGTTTGGGGTGTGTGCTCATGCAAGAAGGAAGAGTTATTACCTATGCTTCTCGGAAATTGAGAAAACATGAAGTCAATTACCCTATGCATGATTTAGAGCTTGTAGCAGTTGTTCATGCGTTAAAGATATAGAGACATTATTTGTTGGGCAACGTATGTCACATATACACTAACCACAAAAGTCTCAAATATATCTTCACTCAACCTGATCTGAACATGAGGCAGCAAAGATGGTTAGAGCTAATCAAAGACTACAATTTGGAAGTGCACTACCATCTAGGAAAGGTCAATGTTGTAGCAGATGCACTTAGTCAGAAATCTCATTGCAACACTTTGGAAGCATTGTTGGAAGATGATTTAATTTGTTACATCCTGTTGTGCTGCACAATATCACTATCAGTTGTTCACTTGAGAGCAAAATCATAGAACTGTAGAAGATAGATGTAGGTATATTTCACATCAAGAGAAAGATGCAAGAGCAAGAAACCAAGCATTTCAGATTAGATGAAAGAGGTGTGCTATGGTTTGAGGACCAACTTGTGGTACCGAAAGACCATGAGCTTAGAAATCAAATTTTAGATGAAGCTCATTCATCCAAGTTGTCTATCTACCTAGGTAGTAGCAAAATGCATCAAGATTTGGAAACCTATTTTTGGTGGACCAAGATGAAGAAAGAGATCACTGCCTATGTCGCTAGGTGTGATAACTGCAGTAGAGTAAAGGTCGTTCATTTGAAATATGCCGGATTACTTCAGCCATTGCCTATTCTAGGCTAGAAATGGGAAAAAAGCATGGACTTTATCATAGGCCTTCCAATGACACAACAAGGTCACAATTCAATATGGGTCATTGTAGATCGTCTCACCGAGTCAGCGCATTTTATATCGGTTAAAACAATGGATCGCATAGTGAAATATGTTGAACTATATGTTTCTCCAATCATGAGACTACATGGAATACCAAGGACCATAATCTCAGATCAGGGACCACAGTTTATAGCTTATTTCTAGGAACACTTGCACCAAGCTTTGGGGACTAAACTAATCAGAAGTTCAGCATACCATCCATAAACTTCCAAATACACTGAACGAGTGAACCAGGTCTTAGAAGATTTGCTGAGAGCTTGTGTTATATCTTCCAAGGATTCATGGGAAAAATGGCTACCTTTAGCCGAGTTCTCCTACAACAACAGTTATCAAGCAAGCATCAAGATGGCTGCGTTTGAAGCCTTGTACAGTAGGAAATGTAGAACTCCTTTGAATTGGGTTGAGCCCGGCGAAAGAAGATACTTTGGCATTGACTTCGTCACTAAAGCTGAAGAGCAAGTGTGCAATATCCAATAGCATATGAAAGCAGCTCAGTCGAGACAAAAGAGTTACGTTGATAAAAGAAGAAGACCACTGACTTTTGAAGTGGGAGACTATGTATACTTGAAAGTGTCACCCATGAAAGGGGTACAGAGATTTGGAGTGAAAAGAAAACTTGCGCCTATGTATGTAGGGCCATACAAGATTACTGAACAGAAAGGGAATGTCGCTTACAAGTTACAACTTCCTCTAGAGATGAGTGTCATATTCGATGTCTTCCATGTTTCTCAGTTGAAGAGATGTCTTCACATACCTGAGGAAGCCATTGCACCCACCAACATTGAGCTCCAATTGGATTTGACGTATGAAGAGAAACTGATCCGAGTGTTAGAAGTGATGGAAAGAGTAACCCAGAGTAAGGTCATTAAGTTCTACAAGGTGGTGTCGAATAATCACAGTGAACAAGATTCCACGTGGGAATGGGAGGATTACTTACGTGAGGTTTATCTCACCTTTTTCAAAGAATGGTAGGTCCTGCAAATCTCGGGACAAGATTTCTATAAGGGGGAGGGGCTGTAACACCCTAGGTGTTAGGCTTGCATAATTTCACTTGCATTGAATGAGCATAATCATCAAGCATTCATATATAAGCTTTTACATATGAAATGTACAACTAAAACATGTGAAACATGCCATGTTATTTTATGTTTCCATATGTGTATGCTTATGATCATGTGTGAATAAGTGTAAGTGGTTGATGTTGGTCACTAAAACACCATAGCTACACTTAGGATGACTAATGGAACAATGTTCATGTAGATCACCTTATATAATTAAGCTCCTAAGTGATGATATGCTTGTTGACCTAGGGAGTATTATATGTAACCAATGTATGAAATGCTTGTGACCTTAGGAATACCTTTAACATGTTTAGAATGTCACTATGAACAACTTTGGTATTCATGACCAGGGCTAGTTTGATCTCTAAGTCATAGTTATAGTGCAAGTCATCATTTGAAAGTGGTATGTGTGACCTAGGTTGAACTATGTCATAGAGCCTTTGCATGGATATGTACACTAAATCAAAGTTGTAGTATTTGATTAGAGCAACAACTTTTATTTTTGGGTCATAGGCTAGTTCAGCTCCTAACATGCTTGAATTTGGCTCACAAGATTCAACATTGTGCTGTTTTCACACTTGAGAAATTTTCTAAGTCTTGTTAGTCTGACAGTGTTGACGTGCCCGAATTTGTGATGACCTAACTCCATAACCATTATGAATTAGGAGTTGGTTTCTTAAGCAATTTTGTAACTAGTATATAGTTCTACAATTTTCGTTTTGTCATCGTGCACAAATTCATTTTGGTTTATGAGATTGGAAGGCTTGAAGTCACGCTATCAGGCCTACGATCAGGCTCTGATGACTGAAGCCACGTTGTGCTGTCATGACTGACCAAGGCAGAGCCTAGCCACCACTGGCTGATGTCGGGCCCTCGCCGCAGCGCGCTGGCGCATGATATCTGTGAACTCGCGCGCCTCCTTTCACTCACTCGCGCTCACTCTCTCCCTCTCCACTACCCTCTCTCGCTCTTGCCATGGAGAACTGAGCACCGCTGAGCACCCCCACCACTCCGCCATCACCTAGCACCCACTCCACCACACCATTGCCACTTCCATCTAGCCTGCAACTTCACCGTGTTCTCCTCTACCTCCTCAACGCGCTTGTAGTGCTAGACGAGCTACAATGAGGGCGAAATCGCCGTTTCTGTCCTTGTCGGAGAGCTTGGCTTCCTTGGCCGCATCCACGGTGAGCTCGCCGTTGCTAGGCTCGCATGCGCATTACTTCTGCTTTTTCACAATAGAGCTTGGGTAGGATGTGTACTAGCTTGTAGCATGACATTACGGTGAGCCATTGCCTCATCGGTCACCGCCGCGCCACCGCGCACGTGGGTAGATCTCGTCGGAGCATCTCGCCTAGCCTAGGTAGTTGCAATAGGGTCATGTCGTCACCACAGAACTCATGCGCTCCTCGTTTGGACTTGCCATGGATGAAGATGGCCGGCGCACCTCCACCCAGCGCCGTCGTGCCACCATGGCCGGCAACGAGCAAGCTCCGTTGCATATGCGCTGCCACCACCTACGTCAGTCGATGTGGCTTAGTGAGTAGATCATGTAGGTGTGGTTGGTTTCACCGGAGTGCTCACCATCAGTGAGATAGCGCCGATCGACCACCATGCCCTACTTCGGCTCACTGATGGGTGGACCCCGCTGACCCTGGGTCCCCTTTGTCAGCGACTGCGATTTAGGGTTTCTATTATTTCTTTTACAGATTTTTGTACTAACTTTAAAAAATCATAAGTTGAGTTGAAGATGTCCAATTTTGGTGAACTAAATTTTGTTATGTTCCTCATGAAGTGTAGTATTTTATAAAAATATTATATGTATAGTTTCTAGTATTGTTATTGGTGAATAAAATATAGCTAGATAAGTGCTTTTTAAATGTTTACAATTTTGTAAAATGTGTAACTTGAGCTAGGGATGTGATAAAATTGTGATTCCAATTTGGCTGGTCTTGTATTGACATGCTCTAGCTAGGAAAATAATAATCTTGCAGTAAACTTGATTGAAATATGATCTTTCTATTTATCTATTAATAAATGGTGTTTTCTAAAGAAAATTATAGGGATAAAAATAAGTAATATTTTGCCCTGCAAATTTTTGTACAGTAGTATGCACTAGGAGGAAGCTAAGAAAAATATAGAATCTGTTATTTGACACTTTTCTATAGGGTTGACTATTTTTACTAAAATAAACCTTGCTAGCTTGTCATTTTTGTAGAGGATGTTATACATATTCAAATGGTATGAAATTTTTACAATAGTCTATTGTGAGCACTAGTAAGATACTGTAATTTTATGAGAATTTATTGTGCATATTTGGCATATATTTTTTATTTCCCCTAATTATCTAATTAAATTAATAAAGGCATATAAATAAATAAATTGTGCTTGACCATGATGTTTTCTATGGTTCTTGTGATGCATATGCACTGTTGAAATTTTTACAATTAATTGGTTGTATGCAACTAATTAATTATTACTTTATAATCCAAATAAGTGGTTGCATGTATAGTTTCGGTTGTGTGGATGATTTCATATTGATAATGTACTTTTGTGTAAAACTTGTTAATAACAAAGTTGAAGATAACTTACTGATCTACCTTGTGTTAAATTTTCATGGTCATAGACCTTAGGGTTTAAGAGTTTTGGTTGTTAGAAGTTTGTTGTCCAAAATGTTTGTTCTCTAGATAGATTTGATTGACTAAATTGTTTGACCTTGATGACTGTTTAACTACATTAAGGGTATTAAAAGAAAGTTGTTGACAATTTCATAATATTTCCAGAATGTCCACAACTATATTATTTCGATGTATATAACTTCAGTTATGGTTAAAACAAGTAGTTGCTGTTTTGTAGTTTAGAAAATAAATTGCAGAAGTGTTTGCCTAAGTAATAGAGAAGAGATATACACCTACTCAGTAGAATATGATGCACTTGTTATTACCTTAACACCATGCCATTGAAAATACTTATGAGGATGAATTCATCATGTTTTATTATATTATACGTGTCATATACATGCATTCACGATATCTTATGCCATGCTCATGCACATAGGAACGATCGAGGAGATAACGTTGCTAGAATTTAACGAAGAAGAGGAAGGGGATCAGCAGGAGATTCCTTAAGCCGCAACTCCAGGAGAAGAGGAGTAGACTCCCGAAGAGCTCCCTGGGTGCCCAGATCACTGCCTCACCTCTTTCCTCAAAGTCGAGCCCTAGAGCATTCTAAGTCTCCCATGTTTTACAAAATACTACTTGAGTCCTTTATGATTGATGCATTAGGTTATAAGTGTTGACTAAAAACACTTGATGCATGGAACTACCTTATCTAGATATATACACCTTTAACCCTGTGTAGGTCCAGGATTGAATATATGCTTAGCCATGCTTAGACTGGTAGAAGTCGGGAGATTTCCTATCACCTGCGAGATATAGGTGGATACCAAAGCATGGTTGGTTATAATTGCTATCGTGGAAAAGAATCATGGGGTAATGTAAATGGAGGCTGGGCAGAGTTTATGTGTAGGTTGACTCATGTGATTCCGTCTATGTCGATTAAGGACCGTACCATTGTTGGACCTTTTGACAAGATTGAATGCATGTCTATCACTTAGCTAGCCGAATAAGTCGTTCTGACTGCAAAGCTGAGTAGCTCAACTCAAGCCGGGCCCCGCTCTATAAAAGTGCGCACTCTAGATGGTACTAAGGATGTGCTGGGAGCTAGGTGTGAGCCCAAGGGTAGGCCAGGCCTAAACATCCTGGCAGCTGGTTGTCCTTGATTGTGCGGCTCTGGGCGAACCCATGAAATGTGGACTTGAGTTGTACCAAAGGTGACCTAAGGTGACCATTAATCTGGTGGACCTGGGTTTGTGTTAGGAATAAATTCCTAGCTAGTTGAAATCGATTTGAATCGCCGTCTCTCCTGGATAGTGAGAAACTTGGCTAGCTCCAACATCATAGTAATTGTATTATGGAATGTGATGGTTCGGATAAACATGGAATTACTACACCAGCTATGGTTACTATTGTATGCTATTAAATGATATACCACATGTTTGGCATATGATAGTTGCTAATCTAGAGATGAATAGTTAAAATTAAAATGATGATCAAAGTATAATTGTATAACTGAGTTAATCACTTTTTATGCAAAATGTTGTCAAGCTACCTCCACTTATAAAGCCTTGCATAATCCTTGGAGTCAATTTATTTTTGGTTTATGATGGGTAAGTTTAGCTGAGTACCTTCTTGTACTTAGGGTTTTATTCCCATTGTTGTAGATGGTACCGTCTATCATGGCTATTGCAAGAACTACTTCTATCCCGCCGTGGATGAGGAGTGAGCCTTGGATAGACATCTTAATAATCCTTCTTATATGCTTTTGTGGATTGTGATCATGAGTTGGCATGTATTTGAACTATGTTCACAAATGCTAGTTTCAAACTTATTCCGCTACTATCTATCAAACTTGGTTTGTAATAACTCTATTTCGTACTCTGATGAATGAACTATATCTATGAACTTTATGTAACATGTGACATGTATGTTGAATCATGTATGATCTTGGTTGTATGTGGATCCTTGATCGAGACCCATTGTGGTACTCGATGGACTACCGGGTTTATATGGGCTCAAATATGACAGTGCGACCGCTTGTGGGCTACCATTATACTTGTGCTCTTATAAATTGGTCAGTTCTGCAATAGTACTAGCCACATACTCTAGTAAGCCTAATACCTTAGCTATTCCATTATGTGAAAAGACAACTGCACACTGGGAGTGGGAGATGGCGAGAGTAGCGTGTACCCATCCTGTGAACCCGTCTAGGATAGTGCAGGGAGGAGGAGTACCATATTCTCGGGTAGCGTAGACCAGTTCATGTTTTGGAGGATCCAAGTGAAGGTTGATATATGTAGATTAAGGACCTACATATGTTGTGTGGTAAGGAAACCCCAGCTGCGCCAATCGATTTGAATTGCCATTGCTTCTAGATCAGGTGCAAACTAGATTTGAATCACCGAGTGAAGGTTGATGAAGACTCGATCCTCTGACCTGCATCATAGTTAATCAATGAAACATGATACTGATGGATACGAGCTAGTATAAAATGAGATGAGAAGACATGAGATGCTTAATGAAGTGATTGAGCTAGATCAGGTGCAAACTAGATATTATTGATAAACTTAATGCGAAGCTAAAACATTGAAAGTAAGGATCCACTTATAGTAAGCTTTTTTGCAACTATTATTCTTGTTTCTACATCACCTTTAAGCCTGCATTCCCTTGGAGTCTTTGTTTTAGTCGGGTAAGACTTGTTGAGTACCCTCTTATACTCATGGTTTGTTAACCCCTGTTGGAGGTGCTGACTTGTGCTGCTAATTGAGGTCATGTTAGTGGGCTCGACATGATTTGGCTATCTCTTCTACCTTAGGTGCTTTACTTAAGTTGCTTCTATAGTCCTACTCGCCTTTTTAAAACTCAAGTTAAGTTTTACTTGAACAGGTGTTGTAAACTAATGTTATAAGTCTTTCGCACTCTGATGTATAATATTTTTGTACCAAATGTTGTAATGTTGTGACAACTCCATGTTGATCCTGTATGAGTTGTAAAATGTGGATGATTAGGGGTTCCTCAAGGACACCCGATAGTAAGTTATTTCCTTTTTATGAGAGATAGAGTTTTCTCTCGGGGAGGAAACTCTATCGGATAGATATTCTTCCTTATAATCTCTAGTCTAGGTATAACACTATATGGGAGATATACTTTCCTCTAGGGGAGGGAAGTATATCGATATGTATAGGGAGATACCCTTTCCTGGGAGGGAAGGGCATCGGATCCCTAGATATGGCATATGGTATGACACAAAAACAGTCTTAGATGTGCGCTATCGGCCCAAAATAGGGTTTTTTGGGCCTTCTGGTGTCATACCATTAGGGTTCTTCTTTGAAGAAATGCCTGTGTGTACACATATGCATGTGTACACATACATATGCACATGTGATCTATAGATGCGCCCACACATACATGTGTACTATTTATGCACATCCAGCCCAGCTAGATTGGACCAACATCAGCGCAACAATTAATAACCCTTGCTTCTAGAATTATCTCACTCTCATGTGCAGCAGTTAGAGGTCCTTAGGACAATGATAGGTGCACATGGTCCATATAATTTGGGTGGTTCTACCACACCTTGTGGCATGTCATAGTCTGTCCTACCGCGTGCTGTGGTCGAGGTCGCAGAGCACGACCCCCATGTGCTCCCCTATAGTGTAGGGTAGTTGTGTCCGGGTCCGGCCCTCGGGGGTTGGCACACGGCAATCGTGGTGTCATAATTTTCCCATTCATAGAGGTGGGCCTGCTGGAGGTCACCTCCTATAGTGATGATTCTGTGAGGTTCGAGCATCTTGAGCTTTAGGTAGGTATAGTTGGGGACAGTCATGAACTTGGCATAGCATGGTTGGCCTAGGATGGCATGATAGGCGCCAGGGAAATCCACTATTTCAAAGGTGAGCATTTCCATGTAGAAGTTGGCTTAGTCTTCAAACGTGATGGGTACGTCAACTTGTCCAAGGGGGACGGCCTAAAGCCTGGGTATAACTCGGTGGAACGAAGCACCAGATGGTCGTATCACTGCCCATGAAAGCACCATGACATCATAAGTCTCGATGTAGAGGAGGTTGAGGCTGCTCCCACCATCCATGAGGACTCAAGATAGGTGGGTCTTACCGATGATCGGGTCGATGACAAGGGGAAATCACCCTGATTGTGGAATGTGGTCGGGGTGATCCTTTCTGTCAAAAGTTATCATGGTTTCTAACAATTTCATGAAAGCCAGGACAACATCATCCAAGGCGGCCGCATTGACCTCCCTAGCTATGAGCTTCTGCCGGCATTTGGACTCATACTTGACCGGTCTGCCAAAGATCATGAGGCACCCTTTGAGGTCTGGATATGCATCTCCCTTCTCCTCATTGCCTATGGGGCCGGACGGCGTGTCCATGCCGGTTGCCTTATAGTCGCCATTGAAGTAGCGTTTGATGAGGTCGCACTCCATGAGGGTGTGCTTGACTCGATAGCCATGATTGTGATATGACATCTTGACTATCTTGTCAAAGCTAACATGGTTGAGCTTGCCAGTCTTCTGCTTGTGGACCCTGTCGACCGCTGCGATGAACTCACTATCGTGGCACCTCTAGCTGTCCTTCTTGCCCTTTACCCATTGACTACGGTCTTTAGCCTTGTCCATGGTTTCAGCTTGAGCCTTACCCTTGTATTTGTAGAAGATTGCATGGACAACCTTCTCGCCGAAGGTGTGGCTTGTCACGAGGTCGAGCAACTCCCACGTCCTCCGTGGTTTACAGCATCTGAGCTCATGAACAAGTGCTTTGTTGGTTGTGCTAGAGATGACTGCTTTGATCACATCCGCATCCATGATATTGGGAAGCTCATTGCACTGCTTGGAAAAAGTGGTGGATGTACTCACGTAGGGTCTCTCCTGCTTTTTATTTATAGGCTTTGAGATCCTAGGAATTTCTAGGGCACACATACATGCCCTAAAAGTTCCCTACAAAGATGCGCTTGAAGTCTGCCCACAAGTGGATGCTATCCGTGGGGAGATGCTTGAGCCATGCTTGGGTGCTTTCCATGAGGTAGAGAGGCTAGTATTGGATGATGAAGAGGTCATCATCCACCCCACCCACTCAATAGACGAGGTGGAAGTCTTCCAACCATATGGCAGGGTTGGTGTCCCCAGAGTACTTGATGATATTCGGCGGCGTGTAGAAATACGCTGGGAATGGCATCAACTAGATCCTTTTTCGCAAACGCCTATGGGCCACAGGCATCCGGGCTTGGGCTGCATCGAGCGTCCCAAACCCTAGGATGTCGGTCATGGTTGTCTGGGTCACTATCACCGTAGAATAGTTGATCTTTGCCTGCCTAGTCTGGCCTGGGGTGCCTAGCACCCTGAGCTAGTCGGGCATTGAGGTTTTTGACGTAGCGGCTATGTGCTAGGGAGGGTTCCTACCTACATGCCACACCGCCATCACCTGGTTAGAGCTCATTTGGTGTGTGATGCTCCTTAGGGGCGCCATGAGCTAAGGAGATGTGTACAAGGATGGCCTTAGGATGCTGCCTCTCCGTAGAGCTTTGAGCCTGCTGCAACGCTGTAGTTTCTAGGAGATCTCGTAGCTCCTAATGGATTCACTTTCCCTCATCGATAGAGGGTTCAGGGGTCATCCACATGATCATGGTGCCTGCTGCTACGTTCTAGTTGGCTCAAGGGAAGACAAGCGTCTCCCTCTTGCCCTATTAGATTTGATCGTATACACAGCATGCCCGTGCCTATGTGCCTTCAGCATTGAGGTATTGCAGGCTAGGGCATCTGAAAGGTCCTAATGGCTAGAGGGGGGTGAATAGCCTATTAAAAATTTCTACAACAACACTAAGACAAATGATTAGTCATTAAGATGGCAAAGCGAATTTTGCGCTAGCACTATGCTTAGGGTTGAAAGCCACCTACCCAATTCTATTTTCCATGATCTCTAGTATATCACAACAAAGCTATGTCACTAATAAACACCTAGGTGATCAACCTAGTGAGAGTAATATAATTTAATGTTACACTATCTAGTCTTAACTACATCTAGCTCTATCCAAGTGAATGTATAATGAAATACAAGAGAGTGGTAGAGAGGTATACCGTCGTGGCAAGTGACCAATGAGTGAATACCAATGAATGCCAAGGAGACAATCAAGACATAATGAGTTTTCCTCTAAGGTTCACTTGCTTGCTAGCAAGCTAGTCCCCATTGTGGCAATTCACTCACTTGGAGGTTCACACGCTAATTGGCATCACACGCCAAACTCTCAATAGGGCGCCACACAACCAACACAAGATGAGGATCACACAAGCCACTAGCAATTTACTAGAGTACCTTTTGGCTCTCTACTGGGGAAAGGTCAAGAATCCCTCACAATCACCATGATTGGAGCCGAAGACAATCACCAACCTCCGCTTGATGATCCTTGCTGCTCCAAGTCATCTAGGTGGCAGCAACCACTAAGAGTAACAAGCCAAACCCACAGCAAAACACGAATACCAAGTGCCTCTAGATGCAAACACTCAAGCAAAGCACTTCGATTCTCTCCCAATCCCACAAAAATGATGAATCCAAGATTGAGATGAGTGGGAGGGCTTTGGCTAAGCTCACAAGGTTGCTATGTCAATGCAAATGGTCAAGCGAGTGAGCTAGAGCTGGCCAAATGATATTTATAGACACCCCCAAATAATAGAGTCATTGGCTTAATTATTGGGCTGATTGCGGGACGACCGGACGCGCAGGTCTTGTGCACCAGATGTGTTCGGTGTGGTGACCGAACGCATCCAATCACAACCTAACCACCATGTATCCCTTTCAAATTGTTTAGCCATTGGGGCCCAATGGCTATCTCTGTGCATAGTAATACTACATGATCGGACGTGTTGTTAAAAGATGACCGGACCTAGGAGATGCAGTGTCAGGTCAAGTCCAGAGAGCTCCTAGAGTCGCTCTAGGCTGACCGGACGCATCCGATCACACCAGACTGGATGCTCCCAGCGTCCGATGAATTATTGCGTTGAAAACCCGAGACTTTGGTGACCGGATGTGTCTGGTCGCTCTCTGCAATCTTGCATCAGGCTATATCACTTTCACCTGACACTAAACAGTAACTTGCCAGTGTCCGGTCACTCTACTGAGCCAGAGTTCAGTCACTTTCACTTAGTCACTCACCTTGGGTCCAAATATTGGACACATTTGGTCTTAATTCCGGATGTGTTTGGTCACTTCTGTTTGACTACCCCAAGACTGGATAAAATACCGAACACGTCCAGTCCTAATTTTGAACGTGTCCGGTCACTCTGTGACCTACGCGACTAACTCCTTTTCAACTCTATCTTCTTTACCCTTGCTCAAATGTGCCAACCACCAAGTGTATCACCTTGTGCACATGTGTTAGCATATTTTCACAAATGTTTTCAAGGGTGTTAGCACTCCACTAGATCCTAAATGCATATGTAATGACTTAGAGCATCTAGTGGCACTTTGATAACTGCATTTCGATATGAGTTTCACCCCTCTTAATAGTATGGCTATCAATCCTAAATGTGATCACACTCACTAAGTGTCTCAATCACCAAAACGAAAAAGCTCCTATCAAGTTTCACCTTTACCTTGAGCTTTTTCTTTTTTTCTTTCTTCTTTTCCAAGTCCAAGCTTCTGATCATCACCATCATCATGATCTTCACCATTGCTTCATCACTTAGAGTAGTGCTACCTATCTAATAATCTCTTTGATAAACTAGGTTAGCACTTAGGGTTTCATCAATTCACCAAAACCAAACTAGAGCTTTCAATCTCCCCCTTTTTGGTAATTGATGACAACCCTTTCACAAAGATATGAATTGAAATTCATTTGAATCCATGTTGCTTGCCTAAGCATATTTACCATGTGTAAAAGGATATGGACAAGTTTCATGAATCCCAAATGGTAGCAATTGCTCCCCCTACATATGTGCTAAGAGTTTGGATTGTAGCTTGCACATATGCTTAGATAGGAAATATAGGAGACAATATCTACCAAATGATGCTAAGGTATAAGAGATGGACCTTTGAAGCGTGATACCAATCAGAATGCACCAATATACCATTCTTAGCACCATTAGTAACTAGACATACACAAAAACTAGAATACCCCATGAGATCAACATTAGAAGCAAGGGTCTAGTTTCCATAAAATGAACATAAGTCTAGTTTCTTAACCTATGCATGCTAGTTTTTCATTTCATCATTCAATCCTATAACTAGTATATACCATGCAAGCATAAATATTGAAATTTAAAACTTGTGCCATGCAAGCAAACATATGAAATGCACATTCAAATGCATCCACCATGTTTATGAGCTTACTCCCCCTACTTGTGTGCTCGAAATTTTAATCGTCGATCCCTTACTTTCTCATATCTCTCCCCCTATGTCAATTTCTCCCCCTTTGTTATCTTTCACTATCTTTGTACACTATTTCTCCCCCTTTGTCATCAATGATCTCAAAGGTTTAATTTTAAATAGGTTGAGATTATCAATGTCAATCAATGGGGTGAGGATCATTTTCCCAAATTTGGTCCAATCTAGTTCACTTGCCAAAGATATTTAACTTGGTTTGATCCCAGGACAAGCTTCTTCACACCTTCAAATATGGGTTATCTTGTACCATGTAGAGTTAAACACTTATAGCTCATTTTCTAGATCAAACACTAGGTTTACAAGCCCACAAATATGTCATATGCTACCACTAGACCAAATTAAGCATAGAAGCAATAGTGGTACCATACAAACATCAAAATCATTTGATTTTCATGAATGAGCCTATTAAATGTGAACAATGACTAGATGCACTAAACATGTCCTTAGCAAGGATGTATGCCATGCCAATCAACTTTTACCTTGGATTGCTCAAAGGAGAGGCATGTCATATAAGTGGGGAGGTGCATCAACACATATTTGAGAAATCCAATATGTTTAACTCATTCCTTAGCTTGCAAAACCTTTTCTCATCTAATGGCTTGGTGAATATATTGGTAAGTTGATCTTCGGTGCCTACACTCTCAATGCAAATGTCCTCTTTTTGTTGGTGATCTCTTATAAAATGGTGGTGGACATCAATGTGCTTTGTTCTTGCATGTTGAACTGGATTGTTGGTTAACTTGATTGCACTCCAATTGTCACATAGCAATGGCACTCTCTTGAACTTGATTCCAAAGTCACTCAAAGTGGCCTTCATCCAAAGTATTTGTGCATAATAACTACCAGTGGATATGTATTCAACTTTGGCGGTTGATAATGCAATACTATTTTGCTTCTTTGATGACCATGAAACTAGTGATCTTCCCAACAATTGACATGTGCACGAGGTGCTCTTCCTTTCAACCTTGCATCCTGCATAATCTGAGTCAGAGTAAACAACTAGCTCAAACTTTGCTCTTTTGGGATACCACAAACCAACATTTTGTGTATTTTTCAAGTACCTCAATATTCTCTTTGTAGCCTTCAAATGACTTTCTCTTTGTGAGGCTTGAAATCTTGCACACATGCATACACTAAACATGACATCTGGCCTTGATGCGGTCACATAGAGTAGGCTTCCAATCATAGACTGATACAATTTTTGATCCACCATATTGCCACATGCATCACTATCCAAGTTGCCATTTGTTCTCATTGGTGTACTAATGGCTTTGCTATCACTCATGCCAAACTTCTTGAGCATGTCTTTGATGTACTTGCCTTGATTCACAAATGTACCATTCTTCAGTTGCTTGATTTGAAGACCAAGGAAGTAACTTAACTATCCAATCATGGACATTTCAAACTCATTAGCCATCATCTTTCCAAACTCTTCACAAAAGTATTGATTGGTTGATCTAAATATGATGTCATCAACATAGATTTTGCAAAATAAATAAGTCTTTGCCAATCTTTTTGGTGAAAAGAGTGATGTCAACCTTGCCCATCATTAACCCCTTAGAGAGTATGAAATCTCTCAATCTCTCATACCATGCTCTAGGTGTTTGTTTCAATCCATACAATGCCTTCTTCAAGTTGTACACATGGTTGGGCTTCTTGTCATCTTCAAAACCAGAAGGTTGCTCAACATATACTTCTTCATTGATGTAACCATTGAGAAATGCACTCTTGACATCCATTTGATAGAGCTTGATGTTGTGGGCACAAGCATAGGCTAATAAGATTCTAATTGCTTCTAATCGCTTCTAATCTAGCAAGCAGGGCATATGTTTCTCTAAAGTCAAGGCATTCAACTTGTGTATAGCCTTGTGCTACCAATCTTGCTTTGTTCCTTACTACTATCCCTTCTTGATCTTGCTTGTTTCTAAAGACCCATTTGGTTCCAATCACATTGTGTCCCTTTGGTCTCTCTACAAATTCCCATAATTGATTTCTTGTGAAGTTATTAAATTCTTCATGCATAGCATTCACCCAATCAACATCCTTCAATGCTTCATCTATCTTCTTTGGTTCAGTGGATGACACAAATGAGAAATGCTCACAAAATGAAGCCAATCTTGATCTTGTTTGTACACCTCTAGAAATATCTCCAATTATAGTGTCCAATGGATGATCCCTTGCAATATTGGTTGGTTGGAGGATTAGAACTTGATTGCTTGCACTTCTTGATCATTGGGTTGAGATGATGCACTAGCCACTTGATCTTGTTTATTATCATGAGAGCCACTTGTACTAGCTTGATTTGTATCATCTTGCACATTTGAGTTAGAGAGCACTTGCACTTGATCATCTTCATCATCATTCACTTACCTAGGCCTCAATTCACCAACATCTATGTTCTTCATGGCATTTGAAAGTTGAATGCATCTAACATCTTCCAAGTTCTCATTCTCTTCTTGTGAACCCTTAGTTTCATCAAATTCAACATCATGAACTTCCTCAAGAGTACCACTATCCAAAATCTATATGTTTTGCTAGTAGTTGAGTATCCAAGTAGGAATCCTTCATCACATTTTTTGTCAAACTTGCCCAATCTAGTGACTTTCTTCAAAATATAGCATTTGCAACCAAAGACCCAAAAATATACAATGTTGGGCTTTCTACCATTCAAGAGCTCATATGGTGTCTTCTCTTTCAATGGGTGACAATAGAGGCGGTTGGTACAATAGCAAGCCGTGTTGATAGCTTTGGCCCAAAAAGATTGACTCACATTGTACTCACTAAGCATAGACCTTGCCATATCAATGAGTGTTCTATTCTTCCTCTCAACAAGGCCATTTGATGGTGGAGTGTACTTGGCCGAGAATTGATGTCTAATTCCAAATTCATCACACAACTCATCAATTCTAGTGTTCTTGAACTCACTACCATTGTCACTTCTAACTCTCTTGATGGTTGTTTCAAACTCATTGTGAATGCCCTTAACAAATGATTTGAATGTTGCAAACACATCACTTTTGTCCACTAGAAAGAATACCCAAGTGTATCTAGTATAATCATCCACTATCACAAAGCCATATTTGTTACCACCAATGCTAGTGTATTGAGTTGGCCCAAACAAGTCCACGTTCAATAACTCAAATGCTTTACTAGTGCTCATCATGCTTTTCTTAGGATGGCTGTTTCCAACTTATTTTCTGGCTTGACAAGAGCTACAAAGATTATCTTTCTCAAACACTACATCTTTCAAGACTTTAACCAAGCCATGCTTGACCAATCCATTCAATTGTTTTATTCCAACATGACCAAGCCTTCTATGCCATAACCAACCCATGCTAGACTTAGTGAACAAACATGTAAATAATTGAGCTTCACTAGCATTGAAATCAACTAAGTATAGATTCTCATATCTAAAGCCCTTGAAGATCAAGTTAGAGCCATCTACACTTATGATCTCTACAGCATCTACCCCAAATATGCATTTGAATCCAAGATCACACAATTGAGCCATGGATAGCAAATTGAAGTTCAATCTCTCTACTAGCAACACATTGAATATGCTCATGTCATTGGATATTGCAATCTTACCAAGCCCTTTGACCTTGCCTTTGCCATTGTCACCAAATGTGATACTATCATAACAATCAATGCCATTGGTATTGATTGAGTTGAACATTCTTGTATCATAGGTCATGTGTTGAGTGCACCCACTATCAAGAACCCAATGCCTTCCTCTAGCTTTGTAATTGACCTACAAAAGAAGATCAATTCTTTTAGGTACCTAACCTTGTTTGGGTCCTTGAAGGTTAGTGACCAAGCTCTTTGGTACCCAAATGGCTTTCTTATTTGAGCCCATCCATGGTGTACCAGTGAACTTAGCTTTCACACCATTTGTACCCTTAGTAAGCACATAGAAAGAATTAATCTTAATTGAGGATACATTAGCATTTTTTCTCTTATTCTTGCACTCATACTCTTTATGACCAACTTGCTTACAACTAGTGCAAAACCGACCATTGTTCTTCACAAAACTAGTCTTGTGAGGAGCAAAGGCCACCTTGCCTTTCTTAGGGGTATAGCCCAATCTCTCTTTGTGGAGAGAAGCTCTTTGTCTACCCAAGCACATAAGCAAGCGGTCCTTACCACCATAGGCCTTAGCCAAGGTGTGAGTGAGCTCATTGACCTTCTTCTTGAGGGTCTCATTCTCAACCATTAGTGAGGCATTACATGTGAAACCATCACTATTAAATGAGGTGGAAGTGGAAGTGCTACAAGAAGGGTTAGTGGGAGCAACAATGATAGGCTTATATAATGATTCATCAATTAGGTCACAAGTTAACCCTACATTACATGTCTCAACATGCTTCTTCTCATTTTGCTCATCAAGCAAAGTGGAATGAGCTCTTTCAAGCTTCTTGTGAGCCTTGCCAAGCTTCTCATGGGCTTCCTCTAGCCTCTTATGAGATGCATTGAACTCACCAAAGGCTTGCTTAAGGGCATTTAGATCCTTACACAAGCTTTTGCATTCCCTTCTCTTAATGTCAAAGTGTTCTTTAGCATCATCTAGCATGTCAAGTGGTTCATCCTTAGTTGGTTCATTATCATCACTATCACTTTCAATTTCATTTTCATTATCATATTCCTCATCGCTTCCATCACCACAAGTTTATACCTTAGTGGCCTTAGCCATGAAGCATGATGGAGTGTCGAAGAGAGAAGGCTTCTTATTGATAGCAATGCTTGCAAGTGCCTTCTTTTTGGTGGTCTTGTCATCATCACTATCATCATCATTAGTTGAGGAGGCATCACTATCCCAAGTGACCACATATGAACCACCCTTCTACTTCTTCTTGAAGGTCATCTTGTCCTTCTTATTCTTCTTGTCATCATCATTGTCACTATTGTATGGGCACTGAGCAACAAGATGATATTTGCTCCTACAATTGAAGCACCTTCTTGACTCTTCCTTGTTCTTAGATGAAGACTTCTTTCTTCTAGCATGGTAGCCCTTCTTCATCATGAACTTGCCAAATCTCTTAACAAAGAGAGCCATCTTCTCATCATCCATCTCATCAAAGCTCAAGTCTTGATCTTCACTTGATGATTCTTGCTTTGCCTTGCCCTTGGATGATGTGGCCATGAATGCCACACTCTTCTTCTTCTTCTCATCCTTCTTCTCATCTTTCTTCTCCTTTTTTTCTTCCTTCTCATCACCATCTCTATATGTATCATCGGTCATTATATCTCCCAACACTTGGTTTGGTGTCATGGTGTCCAAACCACTCCTCACTAGAATAGTGACCATGCCAAATCTTGAGGTTAAGCATCTCAAGAACTTATGGGAGAAGTCCTTGTCCCCCACCTTCTCACCAAGTGCTTTGAGATCATTGACAAGCACTTGTAACCTATGGAACATCTCCGACACACTCTCATCCTCCATCTTGAAACTAGCAAACTTCTCCTTGAGGATATATGCCTTGGCACCCTTCACAAACTTGAGTGCCCTCAAATGATTCCTCCAACTTCTTCCATGCTTCATGAGCCATCTCAATGTTCTTGATTTGCTCAAATGTTCTCTCATCAATAGCATCATGAATGGCACTAAGAGTAATGTCATTGTTTTGGAGAAGCACTTCTTTGATGGCGGTGGGGTTCTCTGGATCCTCTATCTCAATCTTGGTCTCCACCACCTTCTAAACTTTCCTATTGATTGACTTGATATATGTTGTCACCTTAGCCTTCCAATAGGGATAGTTTGAACCATCAAATTGGGGTGGCTTCTTGGTGTTGGCTCCACCTCACTCGACACCAAGGCTATGGGCTTCGCCTCGCCTGACCCTCAAGGGTTGGCTCTACCTCACTCGACACCGAGGCCACAGGCTCTGCCTTGCCCGACCCCTGAGGGATGGTTCTGCCTTGCCTGACCCCGAGGCTAGGGGCTCCGCCTCGCCCGATGGAGACCCATACCGCCACCAACCACTCTAGGTCTAAGTGTATGGGCCTAGGTCAGAGCTCTGATGCAAAGGAAAAGACTGGCATGCCTCGATGTAGCCCATGACCCACGATGGGACATACCTAGGTGTTCACGTTGGGAACATCATTAGGCATACCAGTACTATTCTACCTAACCCCCATACGAACACTAACGGGCACGTCAGTTTGCCACAACATCCACCAAGACGGAGTGGAGCTCCATGACCAGCAGACGATGCCTGTACAAGGTGCTAGTGATGGATAGGGCCATGATGGGAAGCTATCCCTATTGATGTCTATAGGGTCGGCAGGACCCGCATATAGGAGAAGAAGGACCCGATGATCCTAAAGGACTTCTTCCTCTTGTTCTCTCCTCTTCCTCCACTATAACCCATGCTTTCCCTTAGCCTATAAAAGGGAAAGCAGGGCATCCCACAAGGGGAATCGGACGAACCCTAAACCAGTTAGAACACACAAGCGCACAGCAAAGAAGTGACTGAGCCCTCAGCGCTAATTCTCTCCTCTCGCTAGAGACTTGGGACCTATCCCTCTCTCAACCATTTGTAACCCCTACTACAAACTTTTAGTGCTAATAACATGAGCAGCAACAACGAACTAGACATAGGGATATTCTACCCGAACCAGTATAAACCTCATGTCCTTGTAGCACACCATCTAGGCTAGACACACAATATTAGGAATTTACTTGTTGGTGTTTACTCAAAACACCGATAGTTGGCACGCCAGGTAGGGGCCTTTTGCATGTCTCAACATCCACACCAGACCTTGGATGGCTAGTCACAACCTTAGCTAGGTCTTGGGCATGCACGTGCACTTTGGGAACCTAGACTTCATTGTCACGATGGAGGGAGAGTTGGTGATGGCTCCCACTATCGTCTGACCTCTCCACTCTGCTGGCCTCGACATGATCTCTGAGGCACTTGAGGAGCTGCGGCTACACACACTGGAGGTCTAAGCCCCTAGGAGCAACTAGCTCCTCGGCTTTGACTATGGGAGGTTAGAATGCTAGCTCAGTGCCTTCTTGGGACCCTAGTCATCCTAGGAAGACCTATGCCACCTCACCTTCTCGTTTGCCAACATCATGGCATAGCTTGCTAGAGGGGAGCCACTCTCTCTAGCATACCTCATCCAAAGCACCCCGACATTGCTCTTGTTCGGTCTTCGCAACGCTGCGGAGACCGATGCCACCTTGTGGCATGATGCATGTCTTTGTCCACCATGAACGACAAGTTCATAGGGATGACCAAATATGTCATGGAGTCTTTCCATGACCTCCTTGTGGGAGAATCAGAGTCACCCTCTAGCTCTGACTCTAGTAGGGGAGTCATAACCCCTCTCGTGAGTGTTTTGTGATGGGTACCCCTGAGGGACACATTGAAAGAATCCATAAGGAGGGGGCCACCTTGATGAACGATCTTGATGCTAAGGTCAAGGGGGAGACAGGGGCCCCACCCCACCTATGGGTGGAGCAGCTGAAGGATTGACACCTAGAGCTTGAGGAAGCATGACTCTAGCTCGAGTAGGAACACGCAGAGCTCAATCGGGAGATCAAACACATGGAGACGGTGGGTGCTCGCATACCATGGACCATGACATGAACTATAGGACCATCACGGACGATGAAGCCCTCCCACACTTCACCCTAGTGAGCCAGAACATCACTATTGCGGTAGCCTTGCTCCATGGGCTTCTAGGGCCCATGGCACCAAAGGATCGTTGGGTCCACCACGAGATTCACACACTGCTCGAGCGTGCGGTAGCACTGCGGGCCGAGAGCTCGCTGTCTTGGCAACGCGAGCTCGATGTCAGCCAGTGCACGCCCTTAGAGCAACCTAACAAGGATGCATCAGTCCACCAGGTGCCACAAGGTGGTAGGCTACGTACTATGGTTCTGGTGGATGAGTGTCTCGGCCACAACCATGACGCACACGACACCCTCGATGCCTATAGGCGTACCCATGGTGATGCAAGGGAGGGAGCTAGCTGTGGTGACCACCCTCGTTGTGGCAAACACTATGATAGTAGCAAGGACCGAAGCCCGAGCCCTAGCCTGCCGGGGCCTCTGGCCTTTGGATAACACATCCTCAACACCACCTTCCTGCCAAGGTACTGACCACCAACCAACATCCCAAAATACTCTAGGGAAATGAACCCTGGATTGTGGCACGAGGATTATCGTCTTGCCTGCTAAGCTAGTGGAGTGTATAATGATGATTTTATTATCCACAACCTTCCATTGTTCCTGGCTGATTCGGTGCAAACATGGTTGGAACACCTTTCGCCCAATAGAATCCAAAGTTGGGCGGACCTGAAAGAGATCTTCATGGGGAACTTCCAGGGCACATACAAGCACCCTAGGAACCCATGGGATCCAAAAAACTACCGATAGAAGGTTGGGTAAACCCTTCATGGGTATATTCGATGCTTCTCCCAGCAATGCAACGAGTTGCCTAACGCTGTCGATGTCGACATTATAGGAGCTTTCCTATCTAGGACCACCTGCGAGTACCTAGTTTACAAGCTGGGACATAAGGGCCCATGAACCACCAAGGAGCTCCTCGACATCACCACCAGCCATGTAATGGGGACAGTGATTCTGATCTTCCATCAGGTAGAGGTAACTATCGTTGTGGCGGAGAATGACACATCGATCTGGCTTCAGATCGAAAGATCGAACCCTGCAATCTTAGCACCACAACAACTCTGGTTATCAACCAAGACATAGATCTAGTTGACCTCGCCAAGAAGGCTAATCCCTGCCTATGCAACAAAGAACACAAGCAAGAACAAGAAAGAGAAAAACTAAATTGCAGATGAATGATTAATCTCACAAAGTTGGGGTCTCACAAATCGATGAACGGCGAAACTGTTCTTGATAGATTAATCTAAGCAAAACCCAAAACCTAATGATGGTGGTGGTGTATGATTATAAAGGTCTTAGGGCCGTCACCTACCCTGGACGCGCCTCCTAATGGGCCCAAACACAATACACGGTCCAACGGACCAAAAGACGATATCGCAGCACCCTGGCAGATTCTGGTTGCTGACTTGTTTTGATGATTCCTATTTATTGTGAAGGGATTTTGACATTAGACCACTTGGATTGGCTTCCTTATCAAATTAGCTTTCTAACCATATATGGATTGTAGAAAACAGAGTTCGGATGTGTTCTGGGTGACTAGTTTAAGGCAGACTGGTCCTAGAGGCTGAGGCAGGCTCAAACTTGAGTTGCTTTGGGCCTCCACCTCGGGGACTCGAACCAAATTAGCCTCGGGCCTCCTTCTTGACTTGTACACCCTTGCTGGCCTCCTACCCCTCCATACCATGCATCAAACATGGTCATATGCATGAGTGTCATGTCCTCATCATCCTCCCCTTCTTGACAAAAAGCCATCCTCGGCATCGATTGTGCTTGAAACTAATCCTGTAGAACATAAAGGAGAACGGGGTTGCGAAGACAAAGGGAACTAAAATAATTGTGAGAAGGAACATGACCATGTTTCCAAGTTTTTAGCATGTGATCTCGCATAAAAATTTTAGCAAGCATATAGACTCCATGATCCAAATGCACACGATGTATGTCAACACTATCCTGCAAAAGATTAGAACTAACCAAAGACAATGCAGGAATAGATGGTCTACCAAACATAGGTAGCAACCAACAATGCTCCCCTTCTTGGAAGTGAACTTGTTTCTTTGAGGAACATGAGAAAATATTCGTATTATTATGGCTGCCCTCTAAACGATCATAATCTTGTACAACAAAATGAAAATTCATTACTACGAATGTATATTCAATGTATCATATATTGTCCCTTGTTATATTTGCCAATAACATGATATGTGTGTCGGTACAGAAAGTGACCAACTAGTAAATATTTGTAGTTTTGTTGCACATTGTGATCGGAGGTGGCCTAGCACTCAATGACATAGGATTTATACTGGTTCAGGCAACATGCCCTACGTCTAGTGTGAGTCGGTCGGTGACTTTATTCCTGAGCCTAGGTGCTCAAAGTCTGTAGTGGGGTTACAAATGAGAGAGAGAGATGGGGTGTCCGGTCAGTCTGGTCGGAAGGGCCGAGTTTGACAGGAGCTATGCTATGAACGAAGTGTCCAAGCGTGTGCTTGAAGGGTTGCGAGTTATCGATCTAATGGACCTAAACTTGAAGAAGTCGACTTGGTTAACTCCCTGTGTTTGGAGGGAGCACATCCCCTTTTATAGAAGAAGGGGATGGCTTTACAAGTGAGAGGGAGAGAGAGTACGGATGTTTCTAAGCCTTGATGCCCACACCGATGGGGACAGGATAATGGTGGGCGCCCGCAATACTGTTGATGTCACTATAGATGTCAGGTACATGTGGGAGGTTGAGCTGCTTTCTTCAAGACTAGAGGGCGTCGGTACCAGCAAAAAATGTTGTCTTGCCGACTGGAGGCATGGCTTTACCACGTTCACCTGGTACGGTGAATTTCGGCACCCGTAATACTGTTGATGCCCAGAGGCACATGGGAGGTCTTACCATACGGGTGTTTTGACAGCACCTACAATACTGTAGAGGTAAATGTTGGCGCCTACAATACTATTCGTGGCAGGGTGGTTATAAAGTACTATTCCATAGGGTATGGTCCCTGGTGCCGTGGTTTGACTTACGAGCCCCGTCTTGCCTTCCTTCGTACGCCTTCTAGTTCTTTCTGAGTGGGTGTCCTTGGTCAGATAACCCTAGTCGATTCTGGCATGCCAATCGGAGAATAGCGATGGCTAGGGTTTTCTATGAACCTCGGTCGGAGACACGGGGCTGGAGTCAGAGGCGGTCCTTGGGTCAGGCTTTCCGAGTGGAGGCCATGCGAAGGCGGCCGGGGCCTGATGCTAGCGCTCTAATCAGAGAGGCCGTTCGGAGTTGGCCTAAGCCTAAGCTAGTGCTCCGGTCAGAAAGATGGGCTGAAGGCGGCCAGGGCCTGAAGCGAGTGCTCTGGTCTGTTGAATTTAGACTTTCGGGCCGGTCTAGAAGAGAAAAGGATCGTCCTCCTAGGCCAAGCCTTGGTGTGGAAGCCGGTCCCTGAGGGACCCCGAGCGATTCGGGCAGAATCGTCCGGGGGATTTTTGTCTTGCCGGCGGGTGCGCGCGAGCGCACCCACGGGTGTAGCCCCCGATCCCCCAGGCGGTTCATGCTAAACCAGCTGGGGGTGTTTCTAAGTTTGTCAATGGGGGATGTTTTCTAGTTTGTCGGCGGGTGCGTGCGAGTGCACCCGTGGGTGTAGCCCCAGGCGGTTCGGGCCGAACCGGCTGGGGGTGTTGTCTTAGTAGGCGTGTATGCGTGTTTTTTAACCAAGACGTCGTTGCGCAGCCGAGCTGGTGAGGTGCAGGGGATAGGATAAAAAAGTAGAACTCACCGATCTTAGGTGTCAATGCGCGCCTTGGGATCGAGTGAGTCAGAATTTGTGAACGGTCCATGGCGTCGGTGTGCGCCGTGGATAGGGACGAGGTGGAATTGTGAGTAGACCTACATCGTTGCACGCCATGGATCAAGTTAGTTTTAGTTAGTGAAACTGTTATGCGAGTTTAGGAGTCACGGTCCCAGGAGCCATAGCCGGATGTCGCCGATCCTATTGATGCGAGTTCGGGGTCACAGTCCTAGGGTTTCTTTGGAGCGCAGTGAAGCCGTCTGAAGCTGTTACATGAGTTTAGGAGTCATGGTCCTAGGACCCATAGCTGGATGTCGCCGATCCTATCAATGCGAGTTTGGGGTCATGGTCCCAGGGTCTCTTTGGAGCGCAGTCAGAAGTGAAGCCGTTACAAAGATGTTGTTAATTTAGTTAAAGATCAGGTGAGGCGGTGCTCGTGGGTCCTGGCATCGGTGCGCGCTGGGGACCGGGCGAGTCATAGTCGTGGATCTAGCGAGTTCGAGGTCATCATCCTTGGCATTTTTCTTGAGCCCCCGAGCCCTATCGGGCCTTCGTGGGGGTCAATGTGAGTATTGCGTGTTACCCCATCCTTGGTTCCTCACAACTAGAGGGGCTGAGTTTCGTCGCCTATCCCGATCGCTTAGGCTCGAAGACTAGCTCGGTGAGCTCGCTAATGGGTGTGATCGAGTGGAATCCGGGTCCGTCGCTCGTGACGGGGTTGGCATAGCCCTCTTGTGACATTCCACTACTCCTTTACCTACAACCCGATAGATGCCTAGGTCGTTTAGGAGACCAACCTAGGTGGCCTTTTGGCCTCCACTCGATGGAGATTCTGTGGGCTTGGCGAGAGGTTTAGGATCGAATGAGAAGGTTGAGATGACTCGGTCTGCCGGACCGGGCTAGGGCCGCATGGTGCTCATCTACGGTTTTCTCCCCTGGCTCTATTGGTTACTCATATCGAATGAGGCAACCGCCGCTTCATGACGCAACACAGAGCATTCTGATGCATTTCGCTACATGTGCGATGCTTAGTTCCTAAGCCCCCGGGCGGTTCATGCCCTAACCGTCTAGGGGGTTCAGGCGTATAGAATGAAATGCGCGTATGGATGTATGGATGTTTTAAATTGAAATAGAGGGGCTTTGATAGTGTTTTACCTTGACAACTGGAGTGACAGGGTTCGAAGAGCTCCAGTCGAAAACGTTTGACTGAGACCTATGCTCGTCAATCGTGGGTTAGCCCTCATGTGAATAGTTTTGTATTTAATGAACACATGCCTACCTTGATGACATGAGAGACGGGGTTTAGAGAGCTTTAGTTGGAAATGTCCGACCAGGACCTGTGCTTGTCATTCGAGATAGAGTCGGCATGGCCTGTATGGGGCATCCCTTCGCTTCCTACCTTGACAACTGGAGTGACAGGGTTTGAAGAGCTTCAGTCAGAAATGTCCAACCGGGACCCGTGCTCGTCATTCGAGATGAAGTCAACATGGCCCATATGGGGCGCCCCTTCACTTCCTACCTATTAAAGATCAGATGAGGCGGTTGTATTTGTAGCAGTAGAGAATGCAATAGTTTAGGTTTGTGGGTGAATCCCTGTGTGAATAGTTTTCTGTATTAATGAATACATCCATGCTGTCCTTGTGACAGAACCACGATATTCGTTCCCTCTATTTTTCTTAGCATAACTTTTGTTTTTTATCCTTTCTTTCTTGTACCTGCCCGTTTGTTCCATAGGCTGCAACCTTGTGAGCCTGGGACGTGGCCCGCGAGACTCAGCTGTTTGTAACCATAGGAAAAGGTGGGGTGCATTTGGTTGGGAGTAAGAACAGAGTTACATAAGGTAAACACAGGGAATGGAATGTGTTTCTATTTGGGGACACAGTTGCTTTATCTTGAGATAGTAAAAAGAGAGGTAATATTTTAATATTGTACCCTTATGGAGCCCTCGAGCGACCCGGGCTGAAAGTGTTTTGGGTAGGGGTGCTCTTACGGGAGCATGTTCTAACTAAAAAGTGGTTTAGACCAAATTTAGGGGAGAAACAACATAGCTGTTTAATGTTCCAAGTATTGTTGAGAAGGTTGCCGTTGTTGTCCTCCAGTTGGTAGGTGCCTAGTCGGACTACTTCGGTTATCGTATAGGGTCCTTCCCATGGTGGAGAGAGCTTGTGTTTTTCCTTCATTGATTGGGTCCTTTGGAGTATGAGGTCGCCGACTTTGAGAATCCTTCCTCTGATCTTCCTTTCATGGTACTTGTGGAGGGTTGGTTGGTAGCGAGTGGAGCGGATGATGATTGCTTCATGGGCCTCTTCGAGTAGGTCAACTGCGTCTTGTTGGGCCTCCGTGGCTTGATCGTGGTCGAAAGCCTTCACTCTTGGTGCGCCGTGGTCGAGGTCAGAGGGCAACACTGCCTCGGCTCCATAGGCCAGGAAGAAGGGTGTGAATCCCGTGGATCGGTTTGGGGTCGTTCTTAGGCTCCAGAGGATCGCTGGGACCTCCGCAACCCATTGCCTAGCATATTTGTTTAGTTGGTCGAAGATGCGTGACTTAAGTCCTTGGAGGACCATGCCATTGGCACGTTCGACCTAACTGTTAGTTCATTGATATCCGACTGAGGCCCAGTCGATCCCGATGCGTATCCATCACTGAAGTTTAGGAACTTTTTTCCGGTGAAGTTAGTCCCGTGGTCAGTGATGATACAGTTGGGAATGCCGAATCGGTAGATGATGTCAAGGAAGAATTTCACTGCCTCCTCTGACCAGATGTTGGTGATGGGTTTGGCCTCTATCCACTTGGTGAATTTGTCGACCACTATGAGTAGGTGAGTGAAACCACCCGGGGCCTTTTTGAGGGGTCCTACCATGTTGAGGCCCCAGACCATGAATGGCTAGGTGATAGGGATGGTTTGGAGCTCTTGTGCTGGCAAATGGGTTTGCCGAGCGTAGAACTAGCATCCCTCACACCTGCGAATGACTTTCTCTACATCTCGTAGTGCAGTGGGCTAGTAAAAACCTTGGCGAAAGGCTTTTCCAACCAGCGACCTTGGGGCCGCGTGATGCCGACAAATGCCAACATGAACCTCGAGGAGGAGATCCCTCCCTTGGCTAGTGAGGATACACTACATGAGTACCCCTGATGGGCTCTGTTTGTAGAGCTCATCACCGAGTGCGATGAAGGTCTTGGTGCATTGAGCGATTCGTTGGGCCTCCATCCTTTTGGGCGAGAGAACCTCTTCAAGGATGTAGGCGAGTAGTGGTACCCACCAATCATTTTGACTGGGCGCCAATACGGTGACGCTCATGGGTGGCATAGAGGTACTGGGATCAGAGCCCCTGGGCGCTAGTTGGGCATCGAGGTCAGAGCCCCTAAGCACCGGCTAGGTGTCGGGGTGCGTCCGGGTCTGACCTTCCAAGATCCGAGCGGATGGCTCATGGATGTCATTGATGAAGACCCCGCTTGGGGATGGATCCCGCCTAGCGGCCAGTTTTGTGAGGAAATCGGTGGCCTCATTGTCCCTTCGAGGGACGTGATGTAGTTTGATCCCCTAGAATTTGTCCTCGAGCTTGTACACCTCTTGGCAGTATGCCGTCATGAGGGGCCTTTTATAGGGGGACTCCTTCATGACCTAATCAACGACTAGTTTCGAGTCACCACAGACATAGAGTCGCGTAGCGCTGAGCTCGATGGTGATGTGGAGTTCGTTGATAGGGGCCTCATATTCCATGGCATTGTTTGAAGCTGAGAAGTGGAGGCGGATGGTGTAACAGAGCCTACTCCCATTCGGGGAGATTAGAACCACTCCAGCTCTTGAGCTGGGCACCATTACGGACCCGTCAAAGTACATTGTCCAGTATTCATGGGTGACGTCCGGGATTGGTAGCTGGACCTCCGTCCATTCGGCGACAAAATCCGTGAGAGCCTGACACTTAATAGTGGTGCGGGGGGTATATCTAATGTCGTGGCCCATGAGTTCAAGAGCCCACTTGGAGATTCATCCCACGGTGTTATGGTTGCGGACGATGTCTCTGAGTGGGTATGAAGTGATGACCGTGACTTCATGGTTGGTGAAGTAGTGTAGGAGCTTCCTAGTCACCATTAGTATGATGTATAGGAGTTTCTACACCTAGGGGTACCGGACCTTGGGGTCGGTAAGCACTTCTCCGACGAAGTACATGGGTCACTACACTTTGAGCTAGTGTCCTAGTTCCTCCCTCTCTATGACCAGGGTGGCACTCATCACATGGTTACTTGCCATGACATAAAGGAGGAGGGGTTCTCCCCACTTGGGAGCAACGAGGATTGGGGCCGATGTTAGGGACATTTTGAGGCTTTCAAGAGCCTACTGGGCTTCCTCAGTCCAGATGAAGGCGTCCGTCCTTTTGAGGAGCTTGTAGAGAGGCATCCCCCATTCACCGAGCTAGGAGATGAAGCGGCTTAAGGTAGCCAGGCAACTGGTGAGCCTCTACATGCCCTTAACGTTGCATATGGGGCCCATGTTGGAGATGGCTGTGATCTTTTCGGGGTTGGCTTCGATGCCGCGCTCAGATATGATGTATCCAAGCAGTTTCCCCTTTAGAACCCCGAAAACACACTTTTTGGGATTCAGCTTGATGTTGAACCTTCGGAGGTTTGCAAACATCGTGGCCAAGTTTGCGATTAGGTCACAAGCTTGAGTCGTTTTGACCACTATGTCATCAACATAGACGGTGATTGTTGGTTTCGGCTGCTCGGCCTAATCCAGCTAGTCGAGCGGGTCAATTTGGTCGGTGAAGCATTGCTGCATGCACCTTTGGTAGGTGGCGCCAACGTTCTTTAGGCTGAAAGGCATGGTCACATAGCAGTACAAACCATAAGGGGTGATGAACGAGGTTGCAAGCTGATCAGACTCTTTCATCATGATCTGGTTATAGCCTGAGTAGGCATCCAGAAAGGAGAGGATTTCGCAACCTGAGGTGGAGTCAATTATCTAGTCTATGCGTGGTAATGGGAAATGATCCTTCAGGCACGCTTTGTTAAGTCTAGTATAATCGACGCACATTCTCCACTTCCCCGTTCTTCTTTCTGACCAGGACAGGATTGACAAGCTAGTCAAAATGGAAGACCTCCCTAATGAACCCGGCTGCCAGGAGTTTGGCAATTTCCTCACCTATGGCCCTAAGCCTTTCATCGTTGAAGCGATGCAGGTGTTGTTTGGTGGGTTTAGAGCCAAGGGTAAGGCGTAGTGCATGCTCGGCAACCTCCTAGGGTATCCTCGGCATGTTAGATGGCTGCCATGCGAAGACATCATGATTGTTGTGCAGGAAGTCGACGAGCTTGCATTCCTATTTGGCCGGGAGCTGGGTCCCAATCTAAACTATCTTGGTTGGGATGGTGGGGTCAATTACCACCATCTTGGTTTCTTCAAGTAGGCAAAAGGCCAATGAGGAAGTTGGTTGGTTATAGTCTAGGGCTACCGGGACCGATGACTCCCCAAGCTGTGGGAGTACGGACGAGGTGATGACCGTAGTGGTGAGTTCATAGTGTTCGCGGTCGCACATGAAGGCATGCAAGAACGTGCTGCTCACAGTGATGATGCTATTTGGTCCTAGCATCTTCAGCTTGAGGTAGGTGTAGATGGGGATTGTCATAAATCTTGCGTAGCATGGCCGCCCCAAGATTGCGTGGTAGGACCCTAGAAAGTCCACCACCTCAAAGGTGAGGACCTTCGAGCGGAACTTGGCTCGGCTACCGAACATGATGGGTAGATCGATCTGCCTGAGCGGGTATGCCTGTGCTCCTAGGATTACCCTATGGAAGGGGGAACCCACTGGGCGGAGTTCCGATCGAGGGATGCGCATGGCATCGAGGGTGTCGATGTACATGATGTTGAGGCCACTGCCGCCATCCATCAGCACCTCCGTAAGCCGCTTCTTGTAGACAATGGGGTCAACGACGAGTGGATAGCATCCTGTCTTGCGACGTGGGAGGGATGGTCCCTCTGATCGTAGGTGATCGGAGACTCTGGCCAGCTGAGGAAGGAGGGGATGGCCAACTCGGTGGTGCATGCCTCTCGATAGCGAACCTTATGCTATCACTTGGTCCAAATGGTGTTGGATCCGCCAAAGATCATGATACATTCATCAGCGTTGGGGAAGTCATCTATGTCTTTGCCTACCATACCTCCCTTCTTAGGTGCTGCCTCTTTTTCATCTCCCTCCTTTGCCCCGCCGGCTTGTTAGAGGAAATGTTTGAGGAGCTCACACTCCTTGTAGAGGTGTTTGATAGGGTAGGCATGGTTGGGGCATGGACTGTCCATGAGTTTGTTGCAGTGGTCAGGCAGTCCCTGATGGGGCTGCTTGACTATGCGATCGATTGTGGCAACCAGTAGGGCGCTGTCCGAACGACATCGATCCTTTTTATTTTTCTTACCCCTCTACGTGAAGGGGCCCTCGTCCGGGTCTGTGCATTTGTCTTTGACCTTGTCCCAGCCTCCGCTCAAGACTGCTCCAACCGCCTCCTCGCCAGAGGCGTGGTTGGTGGCTACGTCAAGCAAGTCGTGGGTGGTATGGGGTTTCAAGTAGCCAAGCTTGTGGATAAGGGACTTGTAGTTCATCCCAGAGAGGAATGCGCTGATGATGTCTGCGTCGATGATGTTAGGGAGGGAGTTGCATCATTGGGAGAACCTACAGATGTAATCCCATAGGGACTCGCTGGGCTCTTGCTGATAGCTCTTGAGGTCCTAGGAGTTCCCCAGTTGGACATACATCCCCTAGAAATTCTCGACGAAGACCCTCTTGAGGTTCGCCCAGTCGCGGATGCTGTCATGTGGAAGGAATTCGAGCCACGCCCGAACATGTTCCCCCACACAAATGGGAAGATATTGAATGATGAAGAAGTCATCATCCACTCCTCCAGCCCGACAGGTGAGCCGGAAGTCTTCGAGCCAAATGCCTAGGTTTGTCTCCCTAGTGTATTTAGTGATGTTGGTGGGTGGCCAGAAACACTGTGGGAATGGTGCTTTCTGGATGTGCCAGCTGAAGGCCCGAGGCCCTGGGCCCTCGGGGCTAGGACTCTGGTCATCCGGCCGGCGACTATGCCTAGGGTGCATTTCACCGGTTCCCTCGATGGTTTGGCCAGGATTCATGGCACCTGCCGCCGTATTATGGATAGTGTTATTATGTTGGGACCGATGCCAGTCACCAATGGCGCTACAGGCGTCCTGGTGTGGATCAGGCCGCTCGTGTACCGATGGTAGGTGCAGAGTAGGTGCCCGGTCTGACCATGGCGTGACTATGGCACTCCGAGCCGGTCCTGGCGGCTGTAGCGGTGAGTGAACGGAGCGATCTGCCTGGCGTGTCCCTGTTCCTATGGTGGGGAGAGAGGGCACGTGTCAGAGTCATGACACAGAGCTTTCCACCTGTTGGACGGTGGTAGCTTCTACTAAAACCCAGGGGTTCCGGTGGACTGCCCGCTCCTGAGGGTCGACGGGCTCAGGAACACCGTGTAGAAGCATCGCTGCAGCAGTGATATTTTGGCTAGCTTGGTCGAATTGTGGGACATCATTTCCCTCGTTCATGATGTCACATTGGACCTGATGGGCGTGACCCCAGGTGCCACCCGCTAGGCCATGTGCGTGGGGCACAATGTGTTGGGCCGACCGAGTCGATGCAGGTGGCGGCTGGTTCTGCCGCCGTTGTCACAATTCCTTGGCCTACGCTTGCATAGATGTGAGGGCCTTCGCATGTGGGTCCGAAGGGGTGTGAGTCTGTGCAGATTCCACAACCACCGGTGGCTATCCCAGAGTGTCCGCCATGGTGCACTCCCAGGATGGATGGTGGCGTGGTGCCACGTCGCCGACACTGGAATCGTCGGTCATGCCCTCACCATTCAAGGGTTCGTGGGAAGAGGCAGGAGCATAGCCTGCCATTCCCACGAATTCGGATGTGAGGGGGAAAGGTGCTAGCACCCTTTGGAGTCCCTAGGCATACGTATCTGTAGAGGACGCGAGGCTATAGTGGAACCGATCGTGCGGTGTTTGCGGCGTGGACGACACAGTCTCTCCGGGTGCTCGATTGGGGATAGTAAATGAAGAGTAAGTAATAGTACACGTATTACTTATAGTAGGGTTTGAGCAGAGAGTTTGCTTGGATAGAAGCACAAATGCTGAGCCATTGATGTCGTGCATCCTGGAGTTAATGGGGGGCACCCCTTCGATGGGTGCCAGAATGTGCGCCTCCTCGCAAAGGTGGAGTACGCTGAGCCGGTCGGCGATGAAGTCTAGGCTTTCAAAGTGGAAGGTCTGGGAAGGCTCGGAGATGGGTGGAACCCGCATCCCGGTAGGCGAGAGTGTGGGAAATTCCATTGAGCCGAAGCGAATTGTATCGCCCGAGCCCGCCACGGTGGGGGTGGTGGAAAAATGGGCCATCCAATTACCAAAAAAGTGTTGAACGTATAGCGTCTTCCCCATGGACAGCGCCAACTGTTGGTACAGAAAGTGACCAACTAGTAAATATTTGTAGTTTTGATGCATGTTGTGATCAGAGGTGGCCTAGCACTCAATGACACAGGATTTATACTAGTTCAGGCAACATGCCCTATGTCCAGTGTGGGTCAGTCGGTGACTTTATTCCTGAGCCCAGATGCTTGAAGTCTGTAGTGGGGTTACAAATGAGAGAGAGAGAGAGAGATGGGGTGTCCGGTCGGTCCGGTCGGAAGGGCCGAGTTCGACAGGAGCTATGCTATGAACGAAGTGTCCAAGCATGTGCTTGAAGGGTTGCAAGTTATCGATCTAATGAACCTGAACTTGAAGAAGTCGACTTGGGTTAACTCCCTATGTTTGGAGGGAGCACATCCCCTTTTATAGAAGAAGGGGATGGCTTTACAAGTGAGAGGGAGAGAGAGAGTACAGATGTTTCTAAGCCTTGTTGTCCACGCCAACGGGGACAGGATAATGGTGGGCGCCCGTAATACTATTGATGTCACTATAGAATGTCAGGTACATGTGGGAGGTTGAGCTACTTTCTTCAAGATTGGAGGATGTCGGTACCTGCAAAAAATGTTGTCTCGCCGACTAGAGGCATGGCTTTACCACGTTCTCCTGGTACGGTGAATTCTGATGCCCATAATACTATTGATGCCTAGAGGCACAAGGGAGGTCTTACCGTACGGGTGTTTTGACTAGCGCCTACAATACTATATAGGTAAATGTTGGCACCTACAATACTGTTTGTGGCAGGGCTGTTGTAAAGTACTGTTCCACAGGGTATGGTCCCTAGTGCCATGGTTTGACTTGCGAGCCCCGTCTTGCCTTCCTTCATACGCCTTCTGGTTCTTTCCAAGCGGGCGTCCCCGGTTGGATGGCCCTAGTCGGTTCTAGCGTGCCAGTCAGAGAATAGCGATGGGCAGGGTTTTCTATGAACCTCGGTCGAAGACATGGGGTCAGAGTCAGAGGTGGTCCTTGGGTCAGGCTTTCCGAGTGGAGGCCGTGCGAAGGCAGCCAGGGCCTGATGCTAGTGCTCTGATTAGAGAGGCCGTTCGGAGTTGACCTGAGCCTGAGCTAGTGCTCCGGTCGGAAAGATGGGCCGAAGGCGGCCAGGGCCTGAAGCGAGTGCTCCGGTCTGTTGAATTTAGACTCTCGGGCCGGTCCAGAAGAGAAAAAAGCCATCCTCCTAGGCTAAGCCCTAGCATGGAAGCTGGTCCCCGAGGGACCCTAGGTTTATGAACCTAACAATGTGTGTTTAGAAAACCAAGGCAAATTAGCATATTTAAAAAGGCTCTCCTCCATGAAAGGATCAAGATGCCCAAGAGGGGGGTGAATTAGGCTAATTCTAAATTTCTTTGCAATAATTAAATCCTATGGTTAGCCCAATTAACCCCTTGTGCCTAAAAAGTGTTTCTAATTGTTCTACCACACAAAAGACTTGCAACCTAAGTTCCAATCCTACTCTAGCATGGCAATTCTATGAATGTAAAGACAAGAATTGAATTGCACAAAGTAAATGCTCAAAGTAAATAGAGAAGAAGGAATGCAGCGATGTTTTGCCGAGGTATCGGAGAGTCACCACTCTCAACTAGTCCTTGTTGGAGCACCCACGCACGGGTGTAGCTCCCCCTTGATCCGTGCAAGGATCAAGTACTCTCTACGGGTTGATTCTTTGACACTCCATCATGGTGAATCACCTAGAACCGCTCACAACTTGAGTTGGGTCACCCACAAGCTCCACCAGATGATCACCAAACTCCCAATCACCACCAAGCCGTCTAGGTGATGGCGATCACCAAGAGTAACAAGCACGAACTCTCACTTGACCACGACAAGCCTAATGAGAAGGTGGATGCACACTTTGCTACTCTTGATCTTCACTAATGAGGGCTCTCTTTGGGATTCTCAAATCTCAATCACCTCACTAGGACCTTGCTCTTCTTGGCACTCTCTAAGGTGTTTCTCAGCTATTGGAATGAGAAAAAGTACCCCCACACACAAGTAGAGGTTGTATTTATAACATCGGCTAAAAAACAAACCGTTATGTGCCTCTTTGGGGTGACTAGACACTCCAGTCATGTTGACCGGACACTCCGGTCAGTACACCCCAAACTCCAGTGGTTAAGTGTTGACCGGACGCTGGCCAGCGTCCGGTCAGCACTGACCGAACGCATCCGGTCACATTTTCCTCTCACTGGAACCTTACTGATGTCGACTGGACGCTGGACCACCAGCGTTCGGTCACTTGCTGAGCAGTGTCCGGTCAGTAGCCAGAACCTGATCAGTGTCTAGTCAGCATTGACTGGACGCGTTCGATTAGGATTCTCCCTCTCTAGGACCTTACTAGAGTCGACCAAACGCTGGCCCTCAGCGTCTAGTGACTTGACCTCATAGCGTTCGGTCACTTCCAGACAATTTCACCTCGGTCAAATGAACTAACCAGACCCTGAGCCAGCATCCAGTCACACCAGAGCCAACGTCCGGTCAGTATTTGACCCTCCATTCACTTCCAACTCTCGATCATATGTGAATGAAGTTTGCTCCATTGGATCAAAGGGCTGTTATGGAGCTAACTAGTGCTAGTTTTAACAAGTGTGCACCACACCTAACTCACTAGACTCACCTAGGTCAAGCTACCCGTTCATACCCCCCTTAATAGTATGGCCAAAGGAAAAACAAAGTCCTAAACTACTGTAAGTGTCTCTCCAACTCCAATCGACAGTTAGATCTAGTCCATCCTTAACCTTGTCATCCATCCTTTGAAAACCGAAATGATTTCTATCGTAGGGGCATGACAACCATGATTTCCCAATCGATCTCCATTACCGTGACCTAACTTAATTGTTTTTGCAAAACACACATTAGTCACAGCAATCACGTATTGTCATTAATCACCAAAACCCAACTAGGGGCCTAGATGCTTTCAATCTCCCCCTTTTTGGTGATTGATGACAATACTACCTCGAGTATGTGAAAGAGGTGAGGTTTTTAACATGCTTGGTTCATATAAGCTTTTGGCAATAAGAACAAAAGTGTTAGACAAGCTTATATGACCCAAGCCAACATGATGTAATCAAGAGATATGAAACAAGCATGAGTACAAGTAATGAAGCTCATTTGCATTGAAGTAAAATGAAGCAAAGGCAAATGAGCAAAGCACAAGTGATATGACATATAAATAATTCAAAGTAGAGAGCACACATGTCATATACCATGATCACGTAGATATCACTGTCACATAGATATAGTAGTAAACATGAATGCATAATGTATCACACACATAAAAAACTCCAAATGTAATAGATAAGCTAATATAATAACTAAGCTCCCCCTAAGGCTAACATACTCGAACCCTCTCCACCTTTGGCGTCAAACACCAAAACCTAAGGGTCGGTCGGCGGGGCTACAGCGGACGAGCCGGGCGCTGAGGTACAAGGAGCGAGGTGGAACTGGGTGCCATCATCATCTGATCCTGAGCTCTGATCTATCTGACCCTCTATAGCTAGTAGTGATGCTGAAGCAGTCTAGGTCAGATCAGGAACTAGTGCTATTGTAGGCTGGGCTAGTATAACTAAAGCAGCTGGCTCTGATGATGCCACTGAGGAGGGGAGCATCTCTGTAGTTGCTATGATAGGTGTAGTCATAGGACCTAGAACATGTAGGTATGGAGGAGTGGGCTACCCTATCAACTCACTGAAGGAAGCACCAAGACTCCTAGAGACTGAAGTGTCTAGCACTAGCAGCGATGATGTCTGTGCCGGTGTGAAGCCCATCTAAAGTGGTGTGAACTGTGGGGCTATCACTGGTGAAGCGAACCACTAGGACACCTGCTCTGTCGGTGAAGCATACTATGCTAGTGGCTATCCCTGACTCTAAAGCCCACTGGGCTGTAACGCTGGAGTCATCGAAGTCGTGGTAGGCTGACCAAGCTAGGGCAAAGCCTATGGTGGTGGGGCCCCAATCGCTATCACTACATGCTGCATGAATCTGAGAAGCTACTACTGCATGAGGATCTACTGCTGATGCATTGTAACACCTTGGGTGTTTAAATATTAAAATCTGACATGTCATCATATGCATTGCAAAGCATTTGGCATTTGGTGAAAACTTTGATGTACATTTACTAAAACAAGTTTACAATTGTGTAATGAATGTTGAATTGTATTGTTTGACTCAAGTTCAATATTTGTTTGGATTTTGAATTTTTCCAGAAAACCCCGCTTTTCAACATTTAAACCCTACCCTGAAAATCCATTTCAAAATCTAAGCATATTTTGGGGTTGGGCCCAAAAGCAAAAGTGTAGAGCTTGGCAAGTTATACAAAGTTTGTTTTTGGAGTTTTTCAAGTTGTTTAGAAAAATTTTGAGTAATTCAAAAAGGCGTAATTCGTTAAATATCCCCTATTTGAATTTAAAAGATCATTTCAAAATCTAGATAGAATTAGGGGTTGCTTATAAAAGCAAAGTTGTAGAACTTTTGATTTTAAACAACTTTTATTTTTGGAGATTTTTGAGTTGCTATACAAATTTGGGAGTAATTTGAATTTGAAACCAAATGGCAAATCTGTAATTTCGGTGAACAGTACTCACCGCCCTAGCTACATGGCCGGCGATCTTCGGTTTGCTTCCAGGCGCGGTCGTGGCCGTCTTTGACATCGCGCTGGCGCGGTGAAGGCCACAGCGCAGCTTCCTTGTGCTTCTAAGCCACTCTACTTAGCCTTGGCCGTCGCCGTTTGCCTCCGCTCTCTTGCTCTGTTTTTCCGACGCCACGACCATAACTCCGGCGAGCTCGTGTCGATGCCGTAGTGCTTCACCATCGCTGATAAGCTTGTCCCAACTCCATCTCATCCTTGCGCACCTAAATAACTAGCCCTGGTCGCTTGCCATCATCGGGAAATGCCGTTCGGCGCTTTTCTTCCTCACGGCCGGCAGCACCACTATGGAGTGCGCGTCGCCGTGGCTAGCGCGCTACAGTGAGCCTCTGCCCTTACTGAGTCTTGCTTTGGCTTCGCCTCAATAATGTAGAGCTTTGTGAACCTTTGATTTCTCATTTTGACCACCACAGCTACCGGAGCATCACCGTCGTCGAAGATCGCTCCGCCGTGACCGCTGTCAACGTCGACCCGTGTCACCGAAGCTTATCCGGTCTTGTTCTTTGCTCCAACGTGTTCGTGGTGAGCTACTGGACCTTCCCACGCCCTCTGTTTCACCGTTTTCGGCTTCATTTCGCCAGGCCGCGCCGTCGCGGCCGCCATGGCCGGCGTAGTGCTCGGTCCAGTCCATAGTTAGTCGGGCTTGTGCTCAAAATGGATGCGCCTAGTCTCGGGGAGGGTGTAGGTACCTTGGCCGTCGCCGTTGGACTCACCGGCGGCGAGATATCGCCGGTCAGCGCCATCATCGCCGTAGTCAAAGCGCGAGGTAGAAGATGACAGGTGGGGTCACCATGTCAGTGACTCAACGTTCAAAATGAATTTTCTGTTTTTCAGAATTAAATGAATAGTGTCTGTTTTTGTTATTTTTGTGTAGATTTATTTATAGCTCCAAAAATTATGAAAATTTTTGTGTGACTTCTCTATGATGTATAATATTTAAGAAAAATTTGAAATATTGATTTTCAGTATTTTTGGAATATGATAAAAATTGCTCAATTAATTAATAAATGACTTTCCATGATTTTTCTAGGCTTATTTATTTATCCAAAAATTATGAAATTCATTTTGCCACTTAGTCACTAGGTAATGAACATGTACTAAAATTTTGAGCTCAATTAGAATAAGTTGATTTATTTCATAATTTTGAATTAAATAATTAATTCATAAAAGCAAATAGTAACCTTTAGTGATTTAGGTTTTGTTTGTAATTTTGGATTGAGTGATGACCTTGGGTCATTTGTTGATAATGATCCTTGGTAGTGGATGTATGTGTTACAAAAAAGATTTAGTTTGTTTGACTTGCAACTGTACCGCGAAGGAAAGTTGTATTCAAATTATTAATTTTGCATCCATCATAGAGCATCATGTTTCGTATTCCGCATCATGTTAAACATGGCATTGTTACTACGTGTAGTGAACAAAGGTGAACATGTGGTAGTTAATCAAGTCGTGGAAGAAGTTAATCCATCTGTTGAGGTCGGATCGAATACTTGTGAAACGTCGCTGGAACCGGACTTTTCCGTCAACGAAGGCAAGCCCCAGATTCATACAACCCTACCTTGTGTTTTACAAATTAATTTCGCTTTTGCTTTCCATTACTGCATTAAGTGATTAGGAGTTAAGTAAAAGCCTAATTGGTGCGTTACCACCCTTGTTATTCCATATTTACCATATTACCAGTCTAAAACTCGTATATGCCTAGTTTTGCTTAGCTATGCGTAGAACGATGAAAGTCAAGTGACTACCTGCCACCTGCAAGTAACAAATGGAACATTGGTTAATTATGTTAGCATGTGATATGGGAATGTGGAGTAATAAATCTAGACCGGGCGGACTCGGTGAGTGTGAGCCACCAGACATGGAGGTCTTGTGAGCGGGGTCTTTCCGCCTGTGTCGATTAAGGCACGTCCATTGTTGAATTGCATGAGGTGAGAATTTGTAGTACTAACCACATACTTCGGTAAGCCTGAACTTGGCAATTCTATTACGAGAATGGCTACTCGCGCACTGGGAGTGGAGAGATGGCGGGAATAGCGTGTACCCACATGGCCATGGGCTGGAATGGTGGAGTACTGTGTTCTCGGGTGGCGCGGACCCGTTCTTATTTTAGGGGATCCGAGGGTAGGTTGGTATATGTAGGTCGGGGACCTGCATATGTCGTGTGGTCTGGAATCCCTAGCTGGGTTTAATCGGTTCGAATCGTCGTTGCTCCTCGGTTATGGAGACTCAACTCACTGTTCATCATCGTAGAATTAATAACCAGAACTTGAATAAGGCTTGTGAAGGTGTTGGATATGAAGTTTCATGATCTCAGTGCGGATCGTGTCAGCTTTGTATATAATTCTTGAGAAGTTTTCTATATAAAGAATGTTGTTAAAAGAGCTTTTACGCAAAAGAACTTTGATCATTGTTAAAGCTATACCTTGAATCCCTAAGCCTGCATTACTGAGTTTATCATTTAATATTTTGGATAAGTCTTGTTGAGTACTTTCGTACTCAGGGTTCATTGACCCTTGTTGCAGGTGAGCCTCATGAGCAGATCTATTTTGGATTGTGCTGCATGACTATCGTTCGTTCTGACGATGAGAAGTAAATGTGTGATCCTTGGGCAGGATGCTTATTTTGTGTGATATGTCTATATTAATTATGCCACTCCACTACTACTATGGTTTGTAATAATTACCGAACTTAGTTTGTAAGGTTTGAAACAACTGGTTTGTAAACTATGTTATCGTAAGACTTCTGTTGTTTTTACTCTGGTTTTAATATTTGAATAAATGTTGTAATACTGCAATGACTCTGTAACGTGATCCTGCTCAGAAATCATGGATGATTCGGGGTTCCCCGAGGACACCCGACAGTCTTTTTAAGTTATTGGAAACATATGCATAAATGTCAAAAGTCGTCAGACAGTGACAGGTGCATGTGGGCCCTATAACTTAGGAGGTTCTGCCACAGAATGGTATCAGAGCGATCGTTATAAGGTTTTTGGTGTATTGTTTTACAAAAACTTCAAAATGATTTGGATGACTAAATTTAACTTGGTAATTTAGTCCAAATTGCTTTTGACTTATCTTATTTCTTTCTCACCATTCCTTATTTGATTAAAAGGTTTTTGTGTGGTGGAGTAGTAATCATACTATGCCCTATATAAAAATAAATGTTGTTTATGTGCATTATAAACTTTGGTGTTTTTATTCGTAAGAATGATTCATGCATCAGGAATAATTCACTTGTTACTTCCTTCACCTCTTAGTCGGGAGTTAAGTAGTGAGTCTGGTTTGAGGAATGTAATCCCTCTTAGCTATTTTTTTTAGATTTTGATCAAATGATCTTACTTGGATTAAATTGGCTTCCTACAGTATGGCTCGTGCCAAGATGACGCCCCATAAGTCCACTAGACCCAAAGGAGTTCCTCGTCACCAACTTGCCCCTAGAAATGATGGTGCTAGCAGTAGCAGTTCTAGGCCTGATCCTAAGGCAGAGATATAGAGGATTTCCGCAGAGTTAGCACAAGCTACTAGAGATAGGGCTTTGGATGCTATACAGGTGGGAGAATTACAGGATCAATTGAGGTGTCTCACCACCACACACAGGAACTGCGAAAGTATGTTAGTTCGTACGGTGGAAGGAAGAAATGAAGCTTGGCATAGGGAAAATGTAGCTAAAGCTAGAACTCATGAGCTAGAATTCTATGTAGAAGATTTAGAAGAACATAATACATATCTACATAAGGAAGTTCATAGGCTTAGCAATCTACTAAATTCGAATCATGAGCCTCAAGCTGATGCCATGGACCCCGGTGTCATCCTTGCCGATGATGATGAATCGGGAGAGGAAGAAGAAGAAGATCCTAAAGAATTAGTAATGATCGATGAAAGTGATGATGAAGGCGGTAATAATTCCGGAATGGATACCGAGCCTGAAGTTTGAAGAAATTGAGGAAAAGAGTAGAGTTGTATAATAGTAGCTCTAGTTAAGTTATGTAGTTCGTGGGTTTGTTTGTACATTAGTAAACTCTATCTAATGTGTCTAGAGTAAGCTTTGGTACAATTCAATAAAGACATGTGAATAAAGTTTGGTTTGTTATGAGCAGATGCGTCGTACGCAGGGTTCATTTATTCTAGGAACTTCACAAGATGAGGACGGTATTCCAGATCCGCCACCAGTTCCAACCAATTTAGCTAATGCTATAACTGCACTTGTCAATGTGATGGCTGAAAATTCTCGTTTGCTTCATGAGATGGCTCAAAGTAATCAGAATCAGATGTATGGAAACTATGGACGCCACCATAACCGCCAGGAGGCTACATATGTTGATTCCACAGACACAAGACCCCCGGTGTTCACCAAGGCAGATGAACCATTGGAGGCTGATGACTGGCTTCAAACCATGGAGCAGAAATTTGACCTTATCCCATGCACGGAGTATCAGAAACCTACGTTTGCCGCCCAACAACTTAGAGGAGCAGCAAGTGCTTGGTGGGCAAACTTAGTGGCTATGCAACCTGCTGGCATTCCAATAACTTGGGCTGAGTTCCATACTGCCTTCAAAGCCCATTATATCCCTGAAGGAGTGATGGCTATGAAGCTAGATGAATTCCTTGCTTTGAAACAAGGAGATCAAAGCGTGATGCAGTATGTGGGAAGATTTAATCATCTGTCCCAATATGCATCCGAACATGTCAATACCGATGCCAAGAAGAAGAGGTGGTTTATGAGAGGCCTGAATACCAAGTTGCAGACTATGATGACCACTTGCACTAATGTTACTTATCATGAGGCAGTAAATATTGCAATTGCTTCAGAGTCAAAGTATCGGCAGCATAAGGAGCTCAAAAAGAAAAAGAGTGTGCCGTCTGGATCTTTTGGGGGAAATCAGAAGAGGCAGAGGGTGATTTATCATCTAGTACAGCATAATCGTCCTCCTTATCATCCGCCGCAGTTCCAAGCCGGGCAACAGTCAAATGTTCGTCCTGCTATAACCTATCCGAGTTCACAGTCAACCAATGCTCCTGGTGGCAATGCTCCAACATCCCAGGGTCACAACTATACGTGCTACAATTATGGAAGGACTGGTCATTTCTCTAGGGAATGTCCATATCCTAGACAGGCTAATCAAAATTATCAGAAGGCCCTTGCTAATCAACAATAGGGTCAGGCACCAAACAGGAACCTCAATCAGAATGCTCAGAAGGGCAAAGATGAGAGGAAGATAGGACGGGTGTTCTATATTCAAGCTAGAGAAATTCTGGAAGGGGAGCCAGTGATGATGGGTATGTTTCCTATTGCCAATCACCCTACAGTTATACTTTTTGATTCCAGCGCATCGCATTCATTCATCAATAGAACATTTGTCGTGAAGCATGAAATTTTAATTGGGGCAACAAAGGAAAGTTTCTTTATACAGTCGCCCGGGGGACGTCTATGTACTAAGGAAATGGTATACCAGGTACCCGTAAACCTGGGTGGGCATATTTTTCCCACTACCATGATTATCCTTAAGGATCAGGATATAGATGTAATCTTGGGAATGAATTGGATGTATCAGCATAAGGCTGTTATAGATGCTTTGAATAGGACCTTAAGAGTGAGTTTGCCTGATAGTAATTCTCAACTTCTTATCCAACTTCCAACCCTAAGAAGATCAGTGAGCAAGATTTGTGCAACTGTTGTCAAAGAGATTAGAGATATTCCGATAGTGTGTGAATTTCCGGATGTGTTTCCTGAAGATTTACCCGGTCTACCACCTGATAGGGATGTACAGTTCAATATAGAGTTACAACCTGGAACAGCTCTGATTTCTCAGAGAGCTTATAGGATGCCACCTAAGGAATTGGCCGAGTTGAAAACTCAGTTACAAGAATTGATTGAGAAAGGGTTTATCCAACCTAGTTCTTCACCTTGGGGATGTCTGGCAATTTTTGTGAAAAAGAAAGATGAGACCCTGAGGTTATGTGTTGACTATCGTCCATTGAATGAAGTGACCATCAAGAATAAGTATCCATTACCTCGGATGGATCTGCTTTTTGATCAATTGGCCAGAGCCAAAGTTTTCTCCAAGATAGATTTGAGATCAGGATATCACCAAATCAAGATAAAGCCCGAGGATATTCCCAAAACAGCATTTACCACAAGATATGGGTTATATGAATACTTGGTAATGTCTTTTGGTTTGACAAATACTCCAGCTCATTTCATGTATCTAATGAACTCAGTATTCATGCCTGAGCTAGACAAGTTTGTAGTAGTATTTATTGATGACATTTTAGTATATTCCAAGAACAAGAAAGAACATGCGGAACATCTCAGAATTATTCTAACCCATTTGAGAGAACATCAACTATATGCCAAGTTCAGCAAGTGTGATTTTTGGCTTAAGGAAGTGCAATTTCTTGGACATGTCTTGTCAGCCGAAGGAGTTGCAGTTGATCCAAGCAAAGTGAAGGATGTGCTTGATTGGAAACCGCCAACCACAGTTCATCAAGTTCGGAGTTTTCTGGGTTTGGCGGGATATTACCGTCGGTTTATTCCAGATTTCTCAAAGATATCAAAGTCCATAACTGAATTGTTGAAGAACCAAGTTAAGTTTGTCTGGTCATCAGATTGTGAGAAGGCTTTCTAGACTTTGAAGAGACTGTTAACTACTGCACCAGTATTAGCCCAACCTGACATTGAGAAGCCGTTTGATGTTTCTTGTGATGCTTCAGGTATTGGTATTGGAGGTGTGTTGATGCAAGAAGGCCGAGTCATTGCCTATGCATCTAGGCAACTTAAGCAACATGAAGAACATTATCCGACCCATGACTTGGAGTTAGCAGCTGTGGTTCATGCTCTGAAGATTTGGCGGCATTACCTGCTTGGTAATACGTGCCATATGTATACAGACCACAAAAGCTTAAAGTATATCTTTACTCAGTCAGAGTTGAACATGCGACAAAGAAGATGGTTAGAACTGATTAAGGATTATGATTTGGAAGTACATTATCACCCCGGTAAAGCAAATGTGGTTGCAGATGCCCTTAGTCGCAAAAGTTATTGCAATTGTCTGACAGTGAGAACAATGGGTTTGAATTTATGTCAAGAAATGGAAAAGTTGAATGTAGAAGTAATTCAACAAGGAAGTTTGACCAACATAATTGTTGAAGCCACTATTCGAGATCAAGTTATTGCTGCTCAGAAGGAAAACAAGGGTATAGCCCATATCAAGGAAAGAGTCAAGAATGGAAAAGTGGAATGCTTTAGTATTGACAATGAAGATGTGTTGCGGTTCAAGGATCGCCTGGTGGTACCAAAAGTTCCTGAGTTACGGTAGTCAATTCTAGATGAGGCACATGCTACTAGGTTATCACTCCATCCGGGAAGTAACAAGATGTACCATGACTTGAAGCAAAGATTCTGGTGGACTAAAATGAAAATAGAGATTGCTAGATATATAGCAAAGTGTGATACTTGTCAAAAGGTGAAAGCTATACATTTGAGGTCTACTGGTGAATTACAACCATTACATATTCCATCTTGGAAGTGGGAGGATATAAGTATGGATTTTATTGTTGGTCTACCCAAGACATCAAAGGGATTTGACTCAGTATGGGTTATTGTAGATCGACTCACTAAGTCAGCACATTTTCTTCTAGTCAAGACAATATATCCTACGATCCAATATGCCAAAATGTATTTAGCAAGAATCATGATTCTCCATGGAGTACCCAAGACTATTGTGTCAGATAGAGGTACACAATTTGTCTCCAACTTTTGGAAACAATTGCATTCTTCATTGGGTACCAAACTTCTATATAGTACAGCTTATCATCCGCAAACTGATGGACAGACTGAAAGAGTTAATCAAGTACTTGAAGATATGTTAAGGTGTTGTGTCCTTAACTATTCCAATAAGTGGGACGAATGCTTACCTTTGGCCGAGTTCTCATACAACAATAGTTATCAGGAAAGCATTAGAATGGCTCCATTTGAAGCACTCTATGGTTGTAGATGTAGGACATCATTGAGTTGGTCTAAGCCTGGAGAAAGAAGATTCTTTGGAGTTGACCTTGTGAAAGAAATAGAAGACAAGGTTAGACAAATATAGAGTAATTTGAAGATAGCTCAATCCCAACAAAAGAGTTATGCGGATAGAAGACGGAGACCATTGGTATTTACCAAAGGAGATTTTGTATATCTGAAAGTATCACCAATGAAGGGAGTTACCCGTTTCGGTGTTAAAGGAAAGTTGGCACCCTGATATATTGGACCATATCAAATTTTGGAAAGGTATGAAAAAGTGGCATATCATTTGAAGTTACCTGAACATCTTGTAGCTGTGCATGGTGTGTTCCATGTTTCTCAATTGAAGAAGTGTCTCCGAGCGCCTGAACAAAATGTTGAAGTTGAAGGAGTAGAACTAGAACCGGATTTAACCTATTCCGAATATCCTATCCGAGTGTTAGATCAGAAAGATCGTGTTACTCGAAGATGGACAATCAAGTTCTATAAAATACAATGGAATCAACATTCAGAAGAGGAAGCTACTTGGGAATCAGAAGATTACTTGTTAGAAAAGTTTCCAGAGTTTCTAGCGTCAATATAGAATAGGGTAGTGTTAGTTGTGCTCGGTTGCTACAAGTTCTGTTTTGTAAAGGAACCTCAGCTGTTTTATAGGCAAGTTTTGGATGTTTTTGGACTGACACATTTCCTTTTCCATTACTTACCATATGGCTTTGAATCTCAGGGTGAGATTTCTTTTAGGGGGAAGGATTGTAACACCTCGGGTGTTTAAATATTAAAATCTGACATGTCATCATATGCATTGCAAAGCATTTGGCATTTGGTGAAAACTTTGATGTACATTTACTAAAACAAGTTTACAATTGTGTAATGAATGTTGAATTGTATTGTTTGACTCAAGTTCAATATTTGTTTGGATTTTGAATTTTTCCAGAAAACCCCGCTTTTCAACATTTAAACCCTACCCTGAAAATCCATTTCAAAATCTAAGCATATTTTGGGGTTGGGCCCAAAAGCAAAAGTGTAGAGCTTGGCAAGTTATACAAAGTTTGTTTTTGGAGTTTTTCAAGTTGTTTAGAAAAATTTTGAGTAATTCAAAAAGGCGTAATTCGTTAAATATCCCCTATTTGAATTTAAAAGATCATTTCAAAATCTAGATAGAATTAGGGGTTGGTTATAAAAGCAAAGTTGTAGAACTTTTGATTTTAAACAACTTTTATTTTTGGAGATTTTTGAGTTGCTATACAAATTTGGGAGTAATTTGAATTTGAAACTGAATGGCAAATCTGTAATTTTGGTGAACAGTACTCACCGCCCTAGCTACATGGCCGGCGATCTTCGGTTTGCTTCCAGGTGCGGTTGTGGCCATCTTTGACATCGCGCTGGCGCGGTGAAGGCCACAACGCATCTTCCTTGCGCTTCTGAGCCGCTCTACTTAGCCTTGGACGTCGCCGTTTGCCTCCGCTCTCTTGCTCTGTTTTTCCGACGCCACGGCCATAACTCCGGCGAGCTCGTGTCGATGCTGTAGTGCTTCACCGTCGCTGATAAGCTTGTCCCAACTCTGTCTCATCCTTGCGCACCTAAATAACTAGCCCTAGTCGCTTGCCATCATCAGGAAACGCCATTCGGTGCTTTTCTTCCTCACGGCCGGCAGCACCACCGTGGAGTGCGCGTCGCCGTGGCTAGCGCGCTACGGTGAGCCTCTGCCCTTACTGAGTCTTGCTTCGGCTTTGCCTCAATGATGTAGTGCTTTGTGAACTTTTGATTTCTCATTTTGACCACCACAGCTACCGGAGCATCGCCGTCGTCAAAGATCGCTCCGCCGTGACCGCTGTCAACGTCGACCCGTGTCACCGAAGCTTATCCGGTCTCGTTCTTTGCTCCAACGTGTTCGTGGTGAGCTACTGGACCTTCCCATGCCCTCTGTTTCACCATTTTCGGCTTCATTTCACCGGTGTAGCGTAGCCGCGCCGTTGTGGCCGCCATGGCCGACGTAGTGCTCGGTCTAGTCCATAGTTAGTCGGGCTTGTGCTCAAAATGGATGCGCCTAGTCTCGGGGAGGGTGTAGGTACCTTGGCCGTCGCCGTTGGACTCACCGGCGGCGAGATATCGCCGGTCAGCGCCATCATCGCCGTAGTCAAAGCGCGAGGTAGAAGATGACAGGTGGGGTCACCATGTCAGTGACTCAACGTTCAAAATGAATTTTCTGTTTTTCAGAATTAAATGAATAGTGTCTATTTTTGTTATTTTTGTGTAGATTTATTTATAGCTCCAAAAATTATGAAAATTTTTTTGTGACTTCTCTATGATGTATATTATTTAAGAAAAATTTGAAATATTGATTTTCAGTATTTTTGGAATATGATAAAAATTTCTCAATTAATTAATAAATGACTTTCCATGATTTTTCTAGGCTTATTTATTTATCCAAAAATTATGAAATTTATTTTGCCACTTAGTCACCAGGTAATGAACATGTACTAAAATTTTGAGCTCAATTAGAATAAGTTGATTTATTTCATAATTTTGAATTAAATAATTAATTCATAAAAGCAAATAGTAACCTTTAGTGATTTAGGTTTTGTTTGTAATTTTGGATTGAGTGATGACCTTGGGTCATTTGTTGATAATGATCCTTGGCAGTGGATGTATGTGTTATGAAAAAGATTTAGTTTTTTTGACTTGCAACTGTACCGCGAAGGAAAGTTGTATTTAAATTATTAATTTTGCATCCATCATAGAGCATCATGTTTCGTATTCCGCATCATGTTAAACATGGCATTGTTACTACGTGTAGTGAACGAAGGTGAACACGTGGTAGTTAATCAAGTCATGGAAGAAGTTAATCCGTCTGTTGAGGTCAGATCGAATACTTGTGAAACGTCGCTGGAACCGGACTTTTCCGTCAACGAAGGCAAGCCCCAGATGCATACAACCCTACCTTGTGTTTTACAAATTAATTTTGCTTTTGCTTTCCGTTACTGCATTAACTGATTAGGAGTTAAGTAAAAGCCTAATTGGTGCATTACCACCCTTGTTATTCCATATTTACCATATTACCAGTCTAAAACTCGTATATGCCTAGTTTTGCTTAGCTATGCGTAGAACGATGAAAGTCGGGTGACTACCTGCCACCTACAAGTAACAAATGGAACATTGGTTAATTATGTTAGCATGTGATATGGGGATGTGGAGTAATAAATCTAGACTGGGCGAACTCGGTGAGTGTGAGCCACCAGACATGGAGGTCTTGTGAGCGGGGTCTTTCCGCCTGTGTCGATTAAGGCACGTCCGTTGTTGAATTGCATGAGGTGAGAATTTGTAGTACTAACCACATACTCCGGTAAGCCTGAACTTGGCAATTCTATTACGAGAATGGCTACTCGCGCACTGGGAGTGGAGAGATGGCGGGAATAGCATGTACCCACGTGGCCATGGGCTGGAATGGTGGAGTACTGTGTTCTCGGGTGGCGTGGACCCATTCTTGTTTTAGGGGATCCGAGGGTAGGTTGGTATATGTAGGTCGGGGACCTACATATGTTGTGTGGTCTGGAATCCCCAGCTGGGTTTAATCGGTTCAAATCGTTGTTGCTCCTCAGTTATGGAGACTCAACTCATTGTTCATCATCGTAGAATTAATAACCGGAACTTGAATAAGGCTTGTGAAGGTGTTGGATATGAAGTTTCATGATCTCAGTGCGGATCGTGTCAGCTTTGTATATAATTCTTGAGAAGTTTTCTATATAAAGAATGTTGTTAAAAGAGCTTTTACGCAAAAGAACTTTGATCATTGTTAAAGCTATACCTTGAATCCCTGAGCCTGCATTACTGAGTTTATCAGTTAATATTTTGGATAAGTCGTGTTGAGTACTTTCGTACTCAGGGTTCGTTGACCCTTGTTGCAGGTGAGCCTCATGAGCAGATCTGTTTTGGATCGTGCTGCATGACTATCATTCGTTCTGACGATGAGAAGTAAATGTGTGATCCTTAGGCAGGATGTTTATTTTGTGTGATATGTCTATATTAATTATGTCACTCCACTACTACTATGGTTTGTAATAATTACCGAACTTAGTTTGTAAGGTTTGAAACAACTAGTTTGTAAACTATGTTATCGTAAGACTTCCGCTATTTTTACTCTGGTTTTGATATTTGAATAAATGTTGTAATACTGCAATGACTCTGTAACATGATCCTGCTCGGAAATCATGGATGATTCGGGGTTCCCCGAGGACACCCGACAGTCTTTTTAAGTTATTGGAAACATATGCATAAATGTCAAAAGTTGTCAGACAGTGATAGGTGCATGTGGGCCCTATAACTTAGGAGGTTCTATCACATGCATGGCCTACTACTGCTGCTGTAGAGCCTATGTCTGCTGCTGAATAGCTAGCTGCTGTCACTAGAACTCGTCCTGCCGAGTCTGGAACTGAGCAAATGTAGCAGCTGTCTCCTGAGCCTGTCGTGCCTGGTCCTGCCTCATCCGCTCAAGTATAGCAAGAAGAGCGGGGTCTGTCTGTGGGGTAGGTGGCACTAAACTAGAGCTACCAGCCTTAGCATCATGTCATCATGGAGGCATCCGAGGAATGGGCTGGTAGTCATCATCAGAACTATCACTGGGCTCGCTCGTGACCATCCCCTCCTACTGAGCAAGCTACTCCTCCTCTGTAGCTGCAATACCCTTGATAATATCATCCTACTAGGCTATAGACTCTGGCACCTCTAGGCGACGGTGTGGCTGGCTAGGTGCCTGTGGTGTACTGTGGCGGATCATTTGTGTCAGGTTATAAGTAGGAAACTTAGTAGTGGCACCACTGTACTCAGCAATCATCTTAGGTGGCCTAACTATAATGGCTCTGTGGATAAGGAATGTGATCCAATGAGCATAGGGTAGCTGTCTATGACCTCTGAAGCCCTCAGCTATAGCATCCTCCATCTCTGACAGAAGAAGATCCCAAATATAAAAAATTATCTGCTGCACCAAAGAGTTGAGAAGCCATAGCTGTATATGAGTCAACCCCTCTCTATATCCCATCCTCAGAAGTAAAGTCCTCCTCATGATAGCCTCAATCACACGAGCAGTGGGAGTGAGATCACTGGGGTTCCTCCGCAACCCCTCACCAAAGGGCTCTATGAAATAGTGATGAACCAGGTCCATAGGGGGGAACCATACCACCATGAGGGCGTCTGGGAGGCGTTGTCTGTCCATAGCACACCTCATGAAGTCTGACTAGCTACTCCTAAAGCCTGAGTATCTCCCTGACCCTAGTGCTCATCAGCCGATAGTCTCTGCCTCTGAATGCAAAGTGTATGAACCTATGCTGTAGGTCAATCTAGAGTGTAGCATAGAACTATCGAACCCAAGATGGAACATACAACCCTATCCGTCCGATCAGATCTATCAGCCCTGGTAAATAGGATAGATACGAGCGAATGTGCTCTCCAGCTGCTGCTACTATAGACTCTATGTTGCACACTCTCTATGATCTAAAGACTGCTCCACTATTGAGATAGGCATTATAGAAGTCCTCCTGCAAGGGTGTATAGAATCCCTCTGATGCTCTCTCATCCCTCTTGGGTGGAAACCACACCTCAAAGTCCATGAACCTCAGCTGCTGCACCTGCTTGGCGGTGGTGACCCTCAGGTCAAGATGGGTCACTAGAGGCGGACCTTGTGGTCTAGGCGATGGACGAGAACCCCTCCTCTAAGTGTCTACCCTTGGCATGACTGGAGCACGAGTATGACTAGAGCGGCGCAACTATGGCTGAGGTGCCGGCTCTATCTCCTTGGCCTACTAGACCTACTCACCCTCCTAGGTCTGCTATGCTGGTTGTGCCTCCTAAGTCTGCTCTGCTACCTCTGGCTACTGCTGTGGCTCCCTCTTAGGCTGAACCTCATCAATGGCAACACACCGTCCTCCAATCATGAGAGTCCCAGCTGGACCACCATGAAGGCGCTCAACTCGCTCAAGTGAACCCTCACTTCTGGTGAAAGCTAATTAGCAATCCAGACTCCACTACGAGCACCTCCTCTCTCGGCACGCTCTGTGGCCTCTGCAACTATGGTGGCTCTCGCTGTCTCTACATTTGGATACTTGCGCTTTCTTACTGCCAACTTCTTTGTCACCTTGCCTTTTGGTTCTATAGGCTGGCAAGGCGGGTGCCTCGGATCCTCATCACCAGGACCACCTCCGACATTCTTTGTACGAGCCATCTGATGGATCTGAGAAGAATCAACTGCCGCTGACAAAGATCAACTATCGCTTTTGACGCTTCGCCTCCTTTCATACTCACGAGCTTGGCCCTGAGTTAACTAACAACTGCCACTGACACCTCAACGAAACCAACTCGCTGCAAGATGGAATAGATAGGATATACAAATAATTTAATTATGCATCTAGAGATACGAAACCCTAATAGAGCAAGCAATTAGGTACAAAATTGAAACATGGGCTTGCTACTTGACGAATCGGCGATCCAAGGAGAAGAGAAACGATGCACGAGGAACCACCGAATCATGAGGCTAGGGTTTGCTGGTCAGCGTGGAACAGCAGCACTGGATGGCATGGTGGTGTAGGGAGCTGCTTGGCGCTAGGGTGCAGGGCAGTGCTGTGGTGGTGGCTAGCAGCATAGGATGGCACAGCGGTGGTGGTTGTTGGCTCGCGACAGCACGGGCAGGTAGCGGCTAGTGGCGATGCTATGGTGGGTGCTGCGGCGGCGTGGGCTTGCTGTGTAGTGGCATGGGGGCACGGAGAGGCACTACGGCAGTGTGGGCTTGGCGTGTGGAGGCATGGGGAGACGCTGTGGTAGTGGGAAGGCGGCGGCTAGGGCACGACTCAGTGGCTCTATGCCGGTGTGGTGAAGTCGGCGTGGGGACAGGTTAGGTCAGGCGGTGTGGAGGAAAGAGATTATATGGTGGCCCCCCGATGTTGTTAGAATAGGAAACAGTGAATGGTCCTAGTATGGCTAGAGGGGGGGTGAATAGCCTATTTAAAAATCTATAAATCAACTAGAGCAATTTGATTAGTATGACAAATAGCGTAATGCAAACTTACTCTAGCTCTAAAAGGGTTGCAAGCCACCTATCCGACACTTCTAGTTGCAATGTTAAATAAGGCACACAAACTTACTAGTCTAAAGAGCTCAACTAGATGAATGTAAATAACAAAGCAAGCTCTCAATTCTAATTACACTAAAGAGCTTGTATCAACTAGTTTGCAAGAATGTAAACAAGCAAGTAGGGTGATTATATCGCCATGTAGGGGATGAACCAATCACAAGATGAAGATCAAGCCAATCACCGGGAGAATGCAAATGACAAGAGACAACTGATTTTTCTCCCGAGGTTCACGTGTTTGCCAACACGCTAGTCCCCGTTGTGTCGACCAACACTTGGTGGTTCGGCGGCTAAGAGGTGTTTCACAAACCTCGTCCACACGATAGGACACCGCAAGAACCGACCCACAAGTGAGGTAACTCAATGACGAGCAATTTACTAGAGTTACCTTTTGGCACTCCACCTAGGAAGGTACAACTCCCCTCACAATCACCGAAGGCAGCCACGAACAATCACCGACTTGTGCCAATCCTCCACCACTGCTCCAACCGTCTAGGTGGTGGCAACCACCAAGAGAAACAAGCGAAATCCATAGCGCAACACGAATACCAAGTGCCACTAGATGCAATCACTCAAGCAATGCACTTGGATTCTCTCCCAATCTCACAATGATGATGGATCAATGATGGAGATGAGTGGGAGGACTTTGGCTAAGCTCACAAGGTTGCTATGTCAATGAAAATGTGTAAGAGTCATCCCTTGAGCCGGCCATGGGGCTATAAATAGAGCCCCCATCAAATAGAGCCGTTATACCCCTTCACTGGGCAAAAACGCGCTCTGAATGGATGCTCCGGTCATACTGACCGGACGCTGGCCCTCAGCGTCCGGTCGCCCAATGGATGCCACGCGTCACCAGCTTCAAACGTTGTTCGTCAGATTTCAAGGCTACAAAGCAGACCATACGCTCTGGTAAAACTGACCGAACGCTGAAGCCCCAGCGTCCGGTCATTTCTAGTAAGCTCCCCGGGGCATATTTTTTCGATCGGACACATCTGGTCCACCTTGACTGGACACAGACCAGCGTCCGGTGCTCAACCCTAGCCACCATGCCATCTGACAGCTCGACCGAACGTAGCCTTTCAGCGTCCGGTCAGTAGACCGATGCCAGCATCATTTTGACCAACTCCATTTCAACTCTAACTTCTTCACCCTTACTCAAATGTGCCAACCACCAAGAATTTTGCATCTGGCGCAATAGAAAATAGGCATTTCATTTTCTCGAAAGCGCCGAATCACGCCTCGCAAGCTCGGTGGGAGGGAGAGAGGGACCCCAAACCCATCTCAACCCTACAAACACCACCTCCTTTGTAGATGTGCCAACACCACCAAGTGTATCGCCTTGTGCACAAGTGTTAGCATATTTTCACAAACATTTTCAAGGGTGTTAGCACTCCACTAGATCCTAAATGCATATGCAATGAGTTAGAGCATCTAGTGGCACTTTGATAACCGCATTCTGATACAAGTTTCACTCCTCTTAATAGTACGGCTATCTATCCTAAATGTGATCACACTCACTAAGTGTCTTGATCACTAAAACAAAATGGCTCCTACATTTTATACCTTTGCCTTGAGCCTTTTGTTTTTCTCTTTCTTCTTTTCCAAGTTTAAGCATTTGACCATCACCATTGTCATGATCTTCGCCATTGCTTCATCACTTGGAGTAGTGCTACCTATCTCATAATCATCTTGATACACTAGGTTAGCACTTAGGGTTTCATCAATTAACCAAAACCAAACTAGAGCTTTCAATCTCCCCCTTTTTGGTAATTGATGACAACCCTTATACAAAGATATGAATTAAAGTTCATTTGAATCCATGTTGCTTGCCCAAGTATATTTACCATGTGTAAAGGGTATAGGCAAGTTTCATGAACTCCATATGGTAGTAATTGCTCCCCCTACATATGTGCTAAGAGTTTGGATTGTAGCTTTGCACATATGCTTAGATAGGAAATATAGGAGTCAATTTCTACCAAATGATGCTAAGGTATAAGAGATGGACCTTTGAAGCATGATACCAATCGGAGTGCACCAATATACCATCCTTAGCACCATTAGTAACTAGGCATATACAAAAACTAGAATACCCCGTGAGATCAATATTACATGCAAGGGTCTAGTTTCTATAGAAAGAACATAAGTCTAGTTACTTAGCCTATGCATGCTAGTTTTTCCTTTCAACATTCAAACCTACAACTAGCATACACCACACAAGCATGGATATTTGAAATTAAAAACTTATGCCATGCAAGCAAACATATGTAATGCTCATTCAAATGCACCATACAAGTTTATGAGCTTGCTCCTCCTATTTGTATGCTCAAAATTTTAATTAATCCCCTTCATTTGTCATATATTTTCTCTCCCCACTATTCCTCCCCTATCACTCATATCTTTGTTTCTCTCCCCCTTTGTCAACAATTAGCACAAAAGGTGAGCTCAAATTATCGATAGGTTGGGGTGAAATCATGTTAAATGAGGATCATTTTCCCAATTTGGTTCAATCTAGATTACTTGCAAAAGATATTTAACTCGGTTTGATCCAAGGACAAGCTTCTTCACACCTCCAAATAATGGTTATCTTGTACCATGTTGAGTTAAACACTTATAGCTCATTTTCTAAATCAAACACTAGGTTTACAAGCCCACAAACATGTCATATGCTACCACTAGATCATTTCAACCATATAAGCAATAGTGGTACCATATAAGCATCAAATTTATTTGATTTTAATGAATGAGTCTAGGACATGATAGGAATGACTAGATGCACTAAACAAGTCCTTAGTAATGAATGGATGACATGTCAATCAACTTTACCTTGCTTTGCTCGAAGGAGAGGCATGTCATATAATGGGGGTGCATCAACACATATTGGAGAAGTCAAGTATGTTCAATTCATTTCTTAGCTTGCAAAACCTCTTCTCATCAAGTGGCTTGGTGAATATGTTGGCAAGTTGATCTTCGGTGCCCACACTCTCTATGCAAATGTCCCCTTTTTGTTGGTGATCTCTTTTGAAATGATGGTGGACATCAATATGCTTTGTTCTTAAGTGTTGAACTGGGTTGTTGGTGAGCTTGACGGCACTTTCATTGTCACATAGCAATGGCACTTGCTTGAACTTGATTCCAAAGTCACTCAAAGTGGCCTTCATCCAAAGTAATTGTGCACAACAACTACCGGCCAAAATGTACTCTGCTTTGGCGGTTGAAAGTGCTACACTATTTTGCTTCTTTGATGACCAAGATACAAGTGATCTTCCCAATAGTTGACATGTGCCCGATGTGCTCTTTCTCTCAACTTTGCATCCCACATAATCGAAATCCGAATATCCAATCAACTCAAATCTTGCTCCTTTGGGATACCATAATCCAACATGTTGTGTATGCTTTAAGTACCTCAATATTCTCTTAGTTGCCTTCAAATGACTTTCTCTTGGTGAGGCTTGAAATCTAGCACACATGCATACACTAAACATCACATCCGGCCTTGATGCGGTCACATAGAGTAGGCTTCCAATCATAGACTGATACATCTTTTGATCTACCATGTTGCCACTAGCATCACTATCTAAGCTTCCACTTGTCCCCATTGGTGTACTAATAGCTTTGCTCTCATCCATTTCAAACTTCTTGAGCATGTCCTTGATATACTTGCCTTGACTCACAAATGTGCCATTCTTCATTTGCTTGATTTGAAGACCAAGGAAGTAACTAAGTTCTCCAATCATAGACATCTCAAACTCACTTGCTATCATCTTGCCAAACTCCTCACAAAATTCTTGATTTGTTGACCCAAAGATGATATCATCAACATAGATTTGCATTACAAACAAGTCATTCCCAAGCTTCTTGGTGAAGAGAGTGGTGTCAACCTTTCCCATCTTGAATCCCTTAGAGAGTAGGAAATCCCTCAATCTCTCATACCATGCTCTTGGTGCTTGTTTCAATCCATACAAAGCCTTTCTCAACTTGTAAACATGGTTGGGTTTCTTTTCATCTTCAAAACCGGGAGGTTGCTCAACATACACAAGCTCATTGATGTACCCATTTAGAAATGCACTCTTCACATCCATTTGATACAACTTGATGTTGTGGGCACAAGCATAAGCTAACAAGATCCTAATTGCTTCCAATCTTACAACCGGGGCATATGTTTCTCCAAAGTCAAGACCTTCAACTTGAGTGTAACCTTGAGCCACTAATCTTGCTTTGGTCCTTATCACTATCCCATCTTGATCTTGCTTGTTCCAAAAGACCCACTTAGTTCCAATCACATTATGACCCTTAGGCCTCTCAACTAACTCCCATACTTGGTTTCTTGTGAAGTTGTTTAGCTCTTCATGCATAGCATTGACCCAATCAACATCATTCAAAGCTTCATCTATCTTCTTAGGCTCAATGGATGACATAAATGAGAAGTGCTCACAAAATGATGCCAATCTTGATCTTGTTTGCACACCTCTTGAAATATCACCAATGATAGTATCCAATGGATGATCTCTTGCAACATTGGTTGGTTGAAGCACTTACACTTGATTGCTAGCATTTGATTGATCATTTGGTTGAGATGATAAACTAGCCATTTGTTGATCTTGCACATTGCCATTACTAGTGCTTGCTTGGATTTGATCATGAGAACCACTAGCTTGCACATTTGAGTTAGAGAGCACTTGATTCTTGTCATCTTCAATATCAATCACCTCTCTAGGCCTTATATCACCAATGTCCATGTTCTTCATTGCATTGACCAATTGAGTGCCTCTTACATCATCTAGATTCTCATCTTCCTCTTGGGAACCATTTGTTTCATCAAATTCCACATCATGAACCTCCTCAAGAGTACCACTAGCCAAATTCCAAACTCTATAAGCCTTGCTAGTAGTGGAGTAACCAAGCAAGAAACCTTCATCACTTTTCTTTTCAAACTTGCTCAATCTAGTGCCTTTCTTCAATATATAGCATTTACATCCAAAAACCCAAAAGTATGCTATGTTGGGCTTTCTTCCATTCAATAGCTCATAGGGTGTCTTCTCCATCATGGGGTGACAATAGAGTCGGTTGCTATAATAGCAAGCCATGTTGATTGCTTCGGCCCAAAATGAATGACTCACATTGTACTCACTCAACATTGATCTTACCATATCAATCAAGGTTCTATTCTTTCTTTCAACTAGCCCATTTGATTGAGGAGTATACTTGGCCGAGAATTGATGTCTAATTCCAAATTCATCACACAACTCATCAATTCTAGTGTTCTTGAATTCACTACCATTGTCACTTCTAACTTTCTTGATTGTTGTTTCAAACTCATTGTGAATGCCTTTGACAAATGATTTGAATGTTGCAAACACATCTCTCTTATCAACAAGAAAGAACACCCATGTGTATCTAGTGAAATCATCCACAATCACAAATCCATATTTGTCTCCACCAATGCTAGTGTATGTGGTTGGTCCAAACAAGTCCATATGCATTAATTCAAATGCCTTAGATGTACTCATCATGCTCTTCTTAGGATGTGTATTACCAACTTGCTTTTCGGCTTGACATGCACTACATAGCTTATCCTTTTCAAATGTGACATCTTTCAAGCCTCTAACTAAGTCATGCTTGATCAACTTGTTCAATTGTTTCATTCCAACATGACCAAGCCTTCTATGTCATAACCAACCCATGCTAGACTTAGTGATCAAACATGTTGACAATTGAGCTTCTCTAGCATTGAAATCAACCAAGTATAGATTCTCATATCTAAATCCTTTGAATATCAAGTTAGAGCCATCTACACTTATGATCTCTACATCATCCACACTAAATATGCACTTGAAACCAAGATCACACAATTGAGCTACCAACAATAGGTTGAAATTCAAGCTCTCTGCTAGTAGCACATTGGAAATGCTCAAATCATTGGATATTGCAATCTTACCAAGCCCTTTGACCTTGCCTTTGCCATTGTCACCAAATGTGATACTATCAATCCCATTACTCTTGCTTTCATTGATTGAATTGAACATTCTTGAATCACCGGTCATGTGTTGTGTGCACCCACTATCAAGCACCCAATGCCTTCCTCTGGCTTTATAATTTACCTACAAAAGAAGATCAATTCTTTTTAGGTACCCAAACTTGCTTGGGTCCTTGTAGGTTAGTCACCAAGGTCTTTGGTACCCAAATGGCCTTCTTCTTTGGGCCCACAATCGGTGTACCAATGAACTTAGCCTTCACACCATTGGCACCCTTATAAAGCATGTAACAAGAATCAAATTTGATTGAGGATACATTAGGTAGCTTGTTCTTGTTAGTCTTGCAATTTTGCTCTATATGCCCAACTTGCTTGCATCTATTGCAAAACCGACCATTGCCCTTCACAAAGCTAGCTTTGGGAGTGACAAAGGCCACCTTGCCTTTCTTGGGAGTATAGCCTAATCCCTCTTTGTTGAGAGAAAACCTTTGGCTACCCAAGCACTTTAGCAAGCGGGCATCTCCACCATAGGCATTGCCTAAGGCACGAGTGAGCTCATTCACCTCCTTCTTGAGGTTCTCATTTTCCACCATTAGTGATGTATCATTCATAGGTGGAGTAGTAATGATTGTGCTACAAGAGGTGTTAGTAGGAGCAACAATAATGGGTTCATGAAAAGATTCATCAATAAGATCACATGTTAGTCCCACATCACATGTTACTATCACTTGCTCCTTCTTGGCTTCCTCCTTCTTGACTTGCTCAATGAGAGAGGAGTGAGCCTTTTCAAGCTTAGAGTGAGCTTTGCCAAGCTTCTCATGGGCTTCCATTAGCCTCTCATGAGTTGCATTGAGCTCATCAAGGGATTGCTCAAGAAATTTGACTTTTTTGTTCAATTCCTTGCACTCCTTTCTCTTCATCTCAAAGCAAGTATGCACTTGCTCACACATGTCCATGAGCTCCTCCTTGGAGTACTCCTCATCATCATCATCATCACTCCTACAAGCATCACTTTCACATTCATCATCATCACTCACATCATATTTTACCTTGGTAGGTTTTGCCATGAGGCATGTCGATGGAGTGTCGAAGATGGAGGGCTTGTAATTGATGGCGATGCTTGCTAGTGCTCTCTTGATAGATTTCTTGTCATCATCACTAGAGCTATCACTATCCGAAGAGCCATCACTATCCCATGTGACCACATACCCTCCACCCTTCTTCTTCTTTTGGAAGGTCATTCTCTTCTCCTTCTTCTCCTTCTTTTCTTTCTTATCCTCCTTGTGCTTCTTCTTCTCTTCCTCATCATTGTCACTATTGTATGGACAATTTGCTACTACATGATCGGGGCTTTTGCAATTGTAGCATCTTCTCACATACTCTTTCTTCTTGGTGTGATCTCTTCTCTTTCTTGCACCATAGCCCTTCTTCTTCATGAATTTTCCCATCTTGCGCACAAAGAGAGCCATAGCTTCATCATCAATATCACTAAGATCATCATCATCACTTGATTCTTTCTTGGACTTGCCCTTGTTTTTGTATGATGATGAACTAGCCTTGAATGCTATGCTTTTCTTCTTCTTGTCCTCTTCTTCCTTCTTGTCCTCCTTGTCATCCCCCTCCCTTTCCACACGGTATGTCTCTTGTGTCATGACATCACCTAGTACTTGGTTGGGGGTAATGTCCTTCAATCCTCCTCTTATGATGAGCAATCTTAACATCTCAAATCTTGGAGGGAAGCACATCAAGAATCGATGGGAGACATCATCATCCTTGATCTTCTCTCCCAATACCTTCAAGTCATTGACAATGACTTGCAAACGATGGAACATCTCCAAAATGCTCTCATCTTCCTTCATCTTGAAGCTTGTCAATTTATCCTTTAGGATATACAACTTGGCACTCTTCACCGCCGGTGTGCCCTCATATGTTTCCTCCAATCTCTTTCACACATCATTTGCTCTATCACAATCCTTGATTTGCTCAAACATCTTGGAATCAATGGCATTATATATGGTGTTAAGAGCCATTGTATTGCATTGCTTGTTGATCTTATCTTGATTGGTTGGATTATCGGGATCAATGATAGCATAGTCATTCTCGGTCACTTCCCATACTTGATCATTTATTGAACCAAGATACATCCTCATTTTTCTCTTCCAATAACCATAGCATGTGCCATCAAAGAACGGTGGTTTGCCCCCCACATGGTTGAACACAACTTGAGCCATAATTTGACACCGAGGTTGTTAAGCCTTTAATCAAACGGTGACCATGGCTTTGATACCACTTGAAAGGTCCTAGTATGGCTAGAGGGGGGTGAATAGCCTATTTAAAAATCTATAAATCAACTAGAGAAATTTGATTAGTATGACAAATAGCGTAATGCAAACTTGCTCTAGCTCTACAAGGGTTGCAAGCCACCTATCCAACACTTCTAGTTGCAATGTTAAATAAGGCACACAAACTTACTAGTCTAAAGAGCTCAACTAGATGAATGTAAATAACAAAGCAAGCTCTCAATTCTAATTACACTAAAGAGCTTGTACCAACTAGTTTGCAAGAATGTAAACAAGCAAGTAGGGTGATTATACCGCCGTATAGGGGATGAACCAATCACAAGATGAAGATCAAGCCAATCACTGGGAGAATGCAAATGACAAGAGACAACCGATTTTTCTCCCGAGGTTCACGTGTTTGCCAACACGCTAGTCCCCGTTGTGTCGACCAACACTTGGTGGTTCGGCAACTAAGAGGTGTTTCACAAACCTCGTCCACATGATAGGACACTACAAGAACCGATCCACAAGTGAGGTAACTCAATGACACGAGCAATTTACTAGAGTTACCTTTCGGCACTCCACCGGGGAAGGTACAACTCCCCTCACAATCACCGAAGGCGGCCACGAAAAATCACCGACTCGTGCCGATCCTCCACCACTGCTCCAACCGTCTAGGTGGTGGCAACCACCAAGAGAAACAAGCAAAATCCGTAGCGCAACACAAATACCAAGTGCCACTAGATGCAATCACTGAAGCAATGCACTTGGATTCTCTCCCAATCTCACAATGATGATGGATCAATGATGGAGATGAGTGGGAGGACTTTGGCTAAGCTCACAAGGTTGCTATGTTAATGAAAATGTGCAAGAGTCATCCTTTGAGCCGGCCATGGGGCTATAAATAGAGCCCCCATCAAATAGAGCCATTATACCCCATCACTGGGCAAAAATGCGCTCTGACTGGACGCTCCGGTCATACTGACCGGACGCTGGCCCTCAGTGTCTGGTCGCCCGATGGACGCCACACGTCACCAGCTTCAAACGTTGTTCGTCAGATTTCAATGGCTACGAAGCTGACCGGATGCTCCGGTAAAACTAACCGAACACTGAAGCCCTAGCGTCCGGTCATTTCCAGTAAGCTCCCCGGGGCATATTTTTTCGACTGGACATGTCCGGTCCACCTTGACTGGACATAGACCAGCGTTCGGTGCTCAACCCTAGTCACCGTGCCGTCTGATAGCTCGACCGGACGCAGCCTTTCAGCGTCCGATCACTGAGTGACCCAGCGTTCGGTCAGTAGAACGACGCCAGCATCATTTCGACCAACTCCATTTCAACTCTAACTTCTTCACCCTTGCTCAAATGTGCCAACCACCAAGAATTTTGCATCCGGCGCAATAGAAAATAGGCATTTCATTTTCCCGAAAGCGCCGAATCACGCCTCGCAAGCTCGGCGGGAGGGAGAGAGGGACCCCAAACCCATCTCAACCCTACAAACACCACCTCCTTTGTAGATGTGCCAACACCACCAAGTGTATCACCTTGTGCACAAGTGTTAGCATATTTTCACAAACATTTTCATGGGTGTTAGCACTCTACTAGATTCTAAATGCATATGCAATGAGTTAGAGCATCTAGTGGCACTTTGATAACCGCATTCCAATGCAAGTTTCACTCCTCTTAATAGTACGGCTATCTATCCTAAATGTGATCACACTCACTAAGTGTCTTGATCACTAAAACAAAATGGCTCCTACATTTTATACCTTTGCCTTGAGCCTTTTGTTTTTCTCTTTCTTCTTTTCCAAGTTTAAGCATTTGACCATCACCATTGTCATGATCTTCGCCATTTCTTCATCACTTGGAATAGTGCTACCTATCTCATAATCATCTTGATACACTAGGTTAGCACTTAGGGTTTCATCAATTAACCAAAACCAAACTAGAGCTTTCAAACAGGAAAAGAGATCTAAAACCGCACGATTCCTATTGACTGGACGCTCAGGTGGCAGCGACCAGATGCTGACACCCAGCGTCCAGTCGATTCTAGAGAGGTCCAATTCCTCTAGAATCATGACCAGGCGTGTTCGGTGGACACCAACCGGACGCAGCTAGAGTTCGGTCAATACAGCCTTCGTCTTCTCCACACGACCGGACGCTGAAAGCCTTCTGACCGGATACTGAAAGGCAGAGTCCGGTCACTCCTTCACAGCAAGTTCACCTCCTGTGAACTGATCGGACATTGGGCTCCAGAGTTCGGTGCAGCGTCCGGTCACTCTTTCTTCAACAAATCTTCAAAGTCCTTCATGCTGCCTATTCCCAATCAAGTCCCAACTTGAATAAGATCCAAATAAACACCAATTGGAACTAATGTGAGTGACCTCTCTCAAACCCTCAAATTTTTCAAAATATTTTACCTTAGGCTATAATTCTTTTTAAGAAAATAGGCAATAAGAGGGCAATTTTAAGACTAATGATAAAATAACATTCATGCATATGCAATGCAATACTTGTAAGTAAATTTAGTTGCTTGTCAAGTTTGATCCAAGGTTAAGCTTCTTCACATGCTTTTCGGCGGTTATCTTAACCATGTTAGACAAGCCCTATATGTATTACAAAACATTAAACATGTTGTATATTACAATGCAATGCTAGTGACAACACAAGCTTATTTTTTAGTGAATTTACTAAAATCAAGCACATTGAGCTCATTTTGCAATCTACAAAATGTTGCCTCATCTAGTGGTTTAGTGAAGATATCCACCAATTGATCCTCGGTCCTTACACCTTCTAGTGATATATCATTTTTAGCAACATAATTTCTAAGAAAGTGATGATGGATATCTATGTGCTTGGGGTTTGAGTGTTGAACCGGATTATTTGCAAGTTTTACCGCACTTTCATTGTCGCACAAAAGAGGTACCTTTTCTAGAACTACTCCAAAGTCTAGCAAAATTTGTTTCATGTAAAGTATTTGTGCACAACAAGCACCCATGGCAATGTATTCTGCTTCGGCGGTGGACAAAGCCACACTATTTTGCTTCTTGGAGGACCAAGACACAAGTGATTTACCAAGCAAATGGCACCCTCCGGATGTGCTCTTTCTATCAACTTTGCAACCGGCATAATCCAAATCAGAATAGCCAACTAATTCAAATATAGCTCCTTTGGGATACCAAAGGCCAATGCTTGGTGTATGCTTAAGATACCTAAGGATTCTTTTTATGGCAATTAAATGAGTTTCCCTAGGATTAGCTTGAAATCTAGCACACATACACACACTAAACATGATGTCGGGCCTAGATGCAGTCAAATATAACAAGCTACCAATCATAGAGCGGTAGAGAGTTTGATCAACCGGGTTACCTCCCTCATCTAGGTCGAGATATCCATTAGTTGGCATTGGTGTCTTGATTGGATTACATTCATCCATCTTGAATCTCTTAAGAAGATCATTAGTATATTTCTCTTAAGAGATGAAAATCCCTTCTCTCATTTGCTTGACTTGAAAACCAAGAAAGAATGTAAGCTCTCCAATCATTGACATCTTGAACTCCTTCGACATCAATTCACCAAACTCTTTGCATGAATCTTCATTTGATGATCCAAAGATGATATCATCAACATACACTTGACAAATGAAGATATGTCCATCAAGCTTCTTGGTGAATAGTGTGATGTCGACCTTCCCAATTGTGAAGCCCTTCTCAATGAGGAAGTCCCAAAGGCGCTCATACCAATCTCTTGGGGCTTGCTTAAGCCCATATAATGCCTTGGACAACCTTTAAACATGATTAGGATATCTAGGGTCTTCAAACCCGAGAGGTTGATCAACATAGACTAGTTCATTAATAAAGCCATTTAAAAATGCACTTTTCACATTCATTTGATAAAGTTTTATTTCATGATGTGATGCATATGCAAGAAGGATACGAATGTCTTCTAGTCTTGCAACCGGTGCAAAGGTCTCTCTAAAATCCAAACCTTCAACTTGACAGAACCCCTTTGCCACTAGTCTTGCCTTGTTCCTCACAACAATTCCTTGATCATCTTGCTTGTTTTGGAACACCCACTTTGTTATTGTAACACCCCGATTGTTTAAATATTAAAAACAGGACATGTCATCATATGCATTGCAAGGCATTGGTCATATTGCAAACTTTGATATGCATTCATTAAAACAAGTTTACATTTATGTTATGAGTGTTGAATTGAATTGTTTGAATCAAGTTCAAAATTTAGTTTGGATTTGAATTTTCAAGAAAACCCTGATTTTCAGCATTTAAATCCTACCCTAAAAACTCATTTCAAAATCTAAGCATATTTTGGGGTTGAGCCTAAAAGCAAAAGTGTAGAGCTTGCCAAGTTATACAAAGTTTGTTTTTGGAGTTTTCAAAGTTGTTATGAAAAATTTGAAGTAATTCGAAAAGGCGTAATTCGTTAAATGTCCCCTATTTGAATTCAAAAGTTCATTTCAAAATGTAGACCGAATTAGGGGTTGGTTTTAAAAAGCAAAGTTGTAGAACTTTGAATTTTGAACAACTTTTATTTTTGGAGATTTTTGAGTTGTTACACAAATTTGGGAGTAATTTGGAAATTTAGATGGATGGCAATTCTGTAAATACGTTGAACAGTGTTCACCGCTCTTGTTACATTGGCGGCGACCTTCGGTTCGGTTCTAGGCGCATGCGTGGACGTCCTCGGTTTCACGCTGGCGCGGAAAAGTCTCCTGCATGGCTTCCTTGCACTTCTGAGCCATGCTATTTAGCCTTGGCCGTCGCCATTTGTCCCCGCTCCCTTGCTCTGTTTTTCCAGTCGCCGCCACCATAGCTCCGGTGAGCTCGCATCGCCTCCCCAGTGCCGTTGCCGTCTCAGCAAAACCTGTCATAGCTCTGCTAGTTCCTTGCGCACTTAGCCAAACCATCCTTGACTCTTAACTTCGCTGGGAACTAGCTACCCACGCCCTTCTTCCTCATGGTCGGCCGAACCACTGTCGACATTGCCTCACCGTGGCCAGCGTTCCACGGTCTGTCCCTGCTCTTGCTTGACATGCCTTCAGCTTCGCCTTGATCCTGTGATGCTCTATGACTGATTGATTACTCACTTTGTCCACTGCAGCCACTGGAGTGCCACCATCACCGTTGCTTGCTCTGCCGTAACCGCTGTGACCGTCGAACTGCGTCTCTAGTGCTCCTCCGGCCTTGTGCTCTACTCAGTCGCGTTTGGGGTGAGCTGCTGGTGCTTCCTGGGCCATTTGTTTAAGCTTTATAGGTCTCACGTCGCCAGCATATTGTAGCCGTGCCATCGTGGTCGCCATGGCTAGCATAGTGCTCGTTCCAGTCCGTAGTTAGTCCAGCTTGTGCCCCAAATCAATGCACCTAGTCGTGGGTAGTGTTTTGGTACTTTGGCCATCGCCGTTGGTCTCGCCGTCGATGAGTTATCGCTGGTCAGCGCGCGTGTCATCAGAGTCAAAGCTGGAGGTTGAAGATGACATGTGGGGTCCATTCTTAGTGACTCAACATTCAAAATGGAATTTTTCTATTTTCAGAAATGGATGAATAGTATGAGTTTTGGTTATTTTTGTGTACATTTATTTAGAGCTCCAAAAATTATGAAAAATTTTGTGTGACTTCTATGTGATGTATGTTATTTAGGAAAAATATGAAATATTGTTTTTCAGTACTTTTTTAATGTGATAAAAATTGCTCAATTAATTAATAAATGAATTTCCATGATTTTTCTAGGCTTATTTATTTATCCAAAAATTATGAAAATTGTTTTGCCACTTAGTTATCATGTGATGAACATTTACAAAAATGTTGAGGTCAATTGGAACAAGTTGATTTATTTCATAATTCTTAATTAAATAATTAATTCATAAAAGCAAATAGTAACTTTTAATGATTTAGGTTTTGATTGAATTTTTGATTGAGTGATGTCCTTGGGTCATTAGTTGGTAATGATCTTTGGCAATTGATGTAAGTAGTACAAAAAAGATTTGGTTAGTTTGACTTGTAACTGTACCGCGAAGGAAAGTTGTATTCTAGTTGTTAACTTTTGCATCCATCATCAAGCATCATGTTTCGTATTCCGCATCATGTTAAATATGGCATTGTTACTATGTGTAGTGAACGAAGGTGAACATGTGGTAGTTAATCAAGTTGCGGAGGAGGCTAATCCATCTGTTGAGGTCGGATCTGATAATTGTGGGACGACTCCGGATCCTAACTTTTCTATCAACGAAGGCAAGCCCTAGATGCATTTAAACCTACCTTGTGTTTTATAAATTTCTATCACTTTTGCTTTTATATACTACATTAAGTGATTAGAAGTCAAGTGGAAACCTAATTGGTGCATTACCAACCTTGTTTTTCCATATCTACCTTGTTACCAGTTTGACATCGTAAATGTCTAGTTATGCTTAGCCATGCTTAGACAGATCAAAGTCGGGTGATTACCTGTCACCTGCAAGTTTTAAATGTAACTTTGGTTACTTATGTTATCATGTGATATGAGCTATGGAGTAAGAAATCTAGACCAGGCAGACTCGGTGTGTGTGAGCCACAAGACATGGAGGTCTTGTGAGCGGGTTCTTTCCGCCTGTGTCGATTAAGGCCCATACCATTGTTGAACCGCATGAGATGAGACTTTGTAGTACTAACCAAATACTTTGGTAAGCCTTAACTTGGCTATTCTATCATGAGAGTGGCTACTCACGCACTGGGAGTGGAGAGATGGTGGGAATAGCGTGTACCCACGTGGCAATGGGCTAGATTGGTGGAGTACTGTATTCTCGGGTGGCGCGGACGCATTCTTGTTTAGAGGATCCAAGGGTAGGTTGGTATATGTAGGTCGGGGACCTGCATATGTCATGTGGTCTAGAATCCCCAGCTAGTTTTTTTAATCAGTTCGAATCGTCGTTGCTCCTCGGTTATGGAGACTCATTTCTCTGTTCATCATCGTAGTTTAATAACTAAAATTTGAGAAGGTGTTGGATATGAAGTTTCATGATCTCAATACGAATCATGTCATCTTTGTATATGATTTTATGAAGTTTTAACTATCGAAATAAAGAATTTTGTTAAAAAGCTTTTACGTAAAAGAACTTTGATTATTACTAAAGCCCTACCTTAAATCCCTAAGTCTGCATTCCTGAGTTTATCAGTTCTTATTTTGGTTAAGTCTTGTTGATTACTTTTGTACTCAGGGTTCGTTGACCCTTGTTGTAGGTGAGCCTCATGAGCAGATCTATTTTGGATCATGTTGCATGACTATTGTTCGATCTGACGATGAGAAGTAATTGTGTGGCCCTTGGGTAGGGCAGTTTTATTATGTGTTTTGTATTATGCTATAATGCCACTCCACTACTACGTTTTGTATTAATTATTGAACTTAGTTTGTAAGGTTTGAAACCACTAGTTTGTAAACTAAGTTATTATAAGACTTCTGTTATTTTTACTCTGGTGTATCTATTTGAATAAATTGTTGTAATACTTCAATGACTCTGTAATGTGATCCTGCTCAAAAATCGTGGATGATTCGGGGTTCCTCCGAGGACACCCGATAGACTTCTTAAGTTACTAGGAACATATGCATAGTAGTCAAAGGTCATTGGACAGTGACAAGTGCATGTGGGTCCTATAATTTAGGAGGTTCTGCCACATAATGGTATCAGAGATCGTTACAAAGTTTTTGTTGTATTGTTTTACAAAACTTCAAAATGATTTGGGATGACTAAATTTAACTTGTTAATTTAGTCTAAATTGCTTCTGACTTATCTTATTTCTTTCTCACCATTCCTTATTTGATTAAAAAGGTTTTGTGTGGTGGAGTAGTAATCTTACTATGCCCTATATAAAAACAAATGTTGTTTATGTGCTTTATAAGCTTTGATGATTTTGTTCATAAGAACGATTCATGCATCATGATTAATTCACTAGTTACTTCCTTCTCCTCTAAGTCTAGAGTTGAGTAGTGAGTCTGGTTTGAGTAATGTAATCCATCCTAGCTGCTCTTTAGACTTTGATCAAGTGGTCTTACTTGGATTAAATTGGCTTCCTACAGTATGGCTCGTACCAAGATGACGCCCTATAAGTCCACCAGACCCAAAGGAATTCCTCATCACCAACTTGCCCCTAGGAATGATGGTGCTAGCAGTAACAGCTCTAGTGCTGATCCCCAGGTAGAGATATAGAGGCTTTTGGCTGAGTTAGCACAGGCAACAAGAGACAGAACTTTGGATGCTATCTAGGTAGGAGAACTACAGGATCAATTGAGGCGTCTCACCACCGCTCATAAGAACTATGAGAGTATGTTAGTTCGTATGGTGGATGGGAGAAATGAAGCCTAGCATAGAGAAAATGTAGCTAGAGCTAGAACTCATGAGCTAGAATTCTATGTAGAAGATTTAGAAGAACATAATACTTATCTGCATGAGGAAGTTCATAGGCTAAGCAATCTACTAGATCCAAATCATGAACCCCAAGCTAATGCCTTGGACCTCGGTGTCATCCTTGCTGATGATGATGAATCGGAAGAGGAAGAAGAAGATCCTGAAGAATTAGTAATGATCGATGAAAGTGATAATGAAGGCGGTAATATTTCTAGAATAGATACCGAGCCTGAAGTTTGAAGTAATCGAGGAAAGGAGTAGAGTTGTATAATAGTTAGTTCTAGTTAAGTGAAGTAGTTTTGTTTAGGTTCATGCGGGTTTGTGTTTATATTAGTAAACTCTATGTAATGTGTCTAGAGTAAGCTTTTGTGCAATTCAATAAAGACTTGTGAGTAAAGTTTGGTTTGTTATGAGTAGATGCATCGTACACGGGGTTCGTATATTCCTAGAGTTTCACAAGATGAGAACGGTATTCCAGATCCGCCACCAGTTCCAACAAATCTGGCTAATGCTATAGCCGCACTTGTCAATGTGATGGTCAAAAATTCTCATTTGCTTCATGAGATAGCTCAAAGTAATCAGAATCAGATGCAAGGAAACCATGGTCGCCATCATAATAGGCAGGAGGCTACATATGTTGATTTTATAGACACAAGACCACCGGTGTTCACCAAGACAGATGAACCATTGGAGGCTGATGATTGGCTTCGGATTATGGAGTAGGAATTTGATCTTATTCCATGCATGGAGTATCAGAAACCTGCGTTTGCCGCCCAGCAACTTTGAGGAGCAGTAAGTGCTTGGTGGGCAAACTTAGTGGCTATGCAACCAGCTGGCATTCCAATAACTTGGGCTGAGTTCCGTACTGCCTTCAGAGCCCACTATATTCTGGAAGGAGTGATGGCTATGAAGCTAGATGAGTTCCTTGCTTTGAAGCAAGGAGATCAAACAGTGATGCAGTATGTGGGAAGATTCAATCACCTGTCACAGTATGCATCCGAACATGTCAATACTGATGCCAAGAAGAAGAGGTGGTTTATGAGAGGTCTGAATACCAAGCTACAGACAATGATGACTACTTGTACTAATGTTACTTATCATGAGGTAGTAAATATTGCAATTGCTTCTGAGGAAAAGTATCGGCAACATAAGGAGATCAAAAAGAAAAAGAGTATGCCATCTGGATCTTTTGGGGGAAATCAAAAGAGACAGAGGGTGATTTATCATCGAGTAAATCATAATCGCCCTCCTTATCGTCCGCCGTGGTTTCAAGCCAGTCAACAATCAAATGTCCACCCTGCTACAACTTATCAGAATCCACAAATGACAAATGCTCCTGGTGGCAATGCTTCAACGTCCCTGGGTCATAATTATCCATGTTACAATTATGGAAGGACCAGTCATTTCTCCAGGGAATGTCCATATCCTAGGCAGGCTAATCAAAATTATCAGAAGGCCCCTACCAATCAACAACAAGGTCAAGCACAAAACAAGAACCACAATTAGAATGCTCAGAAGGGCAAAGATGAGAGGAAGACAGGACGGGTGTTCTATATTCAAGCTGGAGAAATTTTGGAAGGGGAGCCAATGATGATGGGCACGTTTCCTATTGCCAATCATCCTATAGTTATACTTTTTGATTCGGGTGCATCTCATTCATTCATCAATAGAACATTTGTGGTAAAGCATGAAATTTCAATTGGGGCAACAAAGGAAAATTTCTTTATACAGTCGCCTGGGGGACGTTTGTGTACTAAGGAAATAGTATACCAGGTACCCATAAACCTAGGTGGGTATATTTTTCCCACTACCATGATTATCCTAAAGGATCAGGATATAGATGTAATCTTGGGAATGAATTGGATATATCAGCATAAGGCTATTATAGATGCTTTGAATAGAACTATAAGGGTGAGTTTGCCAGATAGTAATTCTCAACTTCTCATCCAACTTCCAACCTTAAGAAGATCAGTGGGCAAGGTTTGTGCAACTGCTGTCAAAGAGATTAGAGATATCCCAATAGTGTGTGATTTCTGGATATGTTTCCTGAAGATTTACCCAGTCTACCACCTGATAGGGATGTCTAGTTTAACATAGAGTTGCAACCTAAAATAGCTCTGATATCTCAAAGAGCTTATAGGATGCCACCTAAGGAATTGGCCGAGTTGAAGACTCAGTTACAAGAATTGATTGAGAAAGGATTTATTCAACCTAGTTCATCACCTTAGGGATGTCCGGCAATTTTTATGAAAAAGAAAGATAAGACCTTGAGGTTATGTGTCGACTATCGTCCGTTGAATGAAGTGACCATCAAGAATAAGTATCCCTTACCTCAGATAGATTTGCTTTTTGATCAATTCACCAGAGCCAAAGTTTTCTACAAGATAGATTTGAGGTCAGGATATCACCAAATCAAGATAAAGCCTGAAGATATTCCCAAAACGGCATTTACCACAAGATATGGATTATATGAATACTTGGTAATATCTTTTGGTTTGACAAATGCTCTAGCTCATTTCATGTATCTGATGAATTTAGTATTCATGCCTGAGCTGGACAAGTTTGTAGTGGTGTTTATTGATTACATTCTAGTATATTCCAAGAATAAGGAAGAACATGCAGAACATCTCAGAATTGTTCTGACCCGCTTGAGAGAACATCAACTATATGCCAAGTTCAGCAAGTGTGATTTTTGGCTTAAAGAAGTATAGTTTCTTGGACATGTCTTATTGGCTGAAGGAGTTGGAGTTGATCCCAGCAAAGTGAAGGATGTGCTTGATTGGAAACCGTCAACCACAGTTCATCAAGTTCGGAGTTTTCTAGGATTGGCGGGGTATTACCGTCGGTTTATTCCAGATTTCTCTAAAGTATAACTGAGTTGTTGAAGAACCAAGTCAAGTTTGTCTGGTCATCTGATTATGAAGAGGCTTTCTAGACTTTGAAGAGACTATTGACTACTGCACCAGTATTAGCCCAACCTGATATCGAGAAGTCATTTGATGTTTATTGTGATGCTTTAGGTATTGGTATTGGATGTGTGTTGATGCAAGAAGGCCGAGTCATTGCCTATGCATCTAGGCAACTTAAGCAACATGAAGAACACTATCTAACTCATGATCTGGAGTTAGCAGTTGTGGTCCATGCTCTGAAGATTTGGCGGCATTACCTGCTTGGTAATACGTGCCATATTTATACAGACCACAAGAGCTTAAAGTATATCTTTACTCAGTCAGAGTTGAACATGCGACAAAGAAGATGGTTAGAACTGGTTAAAGATTATGACTTGGAAGTACATTATCACCCTAGTAAAGCAAATGTGGTTGCAGATGCCCTCAGTCGCAAAAGTTATTGCAATTGTCTGGCAGTGAGAACAATGGGTTTGACTTTATGTCAAGAAATGGAAAAAGTTGAATGTAGAAGTAATTCAACAAGGTAGTCTGACCAACATAATTGTTGAAGCCACTATTCAAGATCAAGTTATTGTTGCTCAGAAAGAAAACAAGGGTATAGCCCATATCAAAGAAAGGGTCAGGAATGGAAAAGAGGAATGCTTTAGCATAGATGATGAAGGTGTGTTATGGTTCAAGGATCGCCTGGTGGTACCAAAGGTTCCTGAGTTGCAGCAGTCAATTCTGGAAGAGGCACATGCTACTAGGTTATCTATCCATCTAGGAAGTAACAAGATGTACCATGACTTGAAACAAAGATTTTGGTGGACCAAAATGAAGGTAGAGATTGCTAGATACATAGCAAAGTGTGATACTTGTCAAAAGGTGAAAGGTATACATTTGAGGTTTGCTGGTGAATTACAACCATTACCTATTCCATCTTGGAAGTGGGAGGACATAAGTATGGACTTTATTGTTGGTCTACCCAAGACATCAAAGGGTTTTGACTCAATATGGGTTATTGTAGATCAACTAACCAAGTCAGCACATTTTCTTCCTATCTGGAATACATATTCCACTATCCAATATGCCAGGATATATGTAGCAAGAATCATGAGTCTCCATGGAGTACCCAAGACTATTGTGTCCGATAGGGGTACACAGTTTCTCTCCAACTTTTGGAAACAGTTGCATTCTTCATTGGGTACCAAACTACTGTATAGTACAGCTTATCATCCGTAGACCGATGGACAGACTAAAAGAGTCAATCAAGTACTTGAAGATATGTTAAGGTGTTGTGTCCTTAACTATTCCAATAAGTGGGATGAATGCTTACCTTTGGCTGAGTTCTCATACAATAATAGTTATCAGGAAAGCATTAGAATGGCTCCATTTGAAGCACTCTATGGTCGTAGATGCAGAACATCGCTAAGTTGGTCTGAGCCTAGAGAAAGAAGGTTCTTTGGGGTTGACCTTGTAAAAGAAACAGAAGACAAGGTTAAGCAAATACAAAGTAATTTGAAGATAGCTCAATCCCGCCAAAAGAGTTACATGGATAAGCGACATAGACCATTGGTGTTTATCAAAGGAGATTTTGTATATCTGAAAGTATCACCATTAAAGGGAGTTAACTGTTTTGGTGTTAAAGGCAAGTTGGCACCTCAATATATTGGACCATTTCAAATTTTAGAGAGGTATGGAAAAGTGGCTTATCGCTTGAAATTACCCAAACATCTTTCAGTTGTGCATGATGTGTTCCATGTTTCTCAATTGAAGAAGTGTCTCCAAGTGCCTAAGCAGAATGTTGAGGTTGAAGGAGTGGAACTTGAGCCTGATTTGACCTATTCCGAATATCCTATCCAAGTTTTGGAGCAGAAAGATCGTGTTACTCAAAGGAGGACAATCAAGTTCTACAAGATATAATGGAATCAACATTTAGAAGAAGAAGCTACTTGGGAATCAGAAGATTACTTGTTAGAAAAATTTCTAGAGTTTCTTGCGTCAATATAGAGTAATGTTAGTTGAGCTCGGTTATTACCAGTTGTGTTTTGTAAAGGGACATCAGTTGTTTTATGGACAAATTTTGTATGTGTTCTCGCGACACATTTCCTTTTCCATTACTTACCCTATGGCTTTGAATCTCGGGGCGAGATTTCTTTTAGGGGGAAGGATTGTAACACCTCGGGTGTTTAAATATTAAAAATAGGACATGTCATCATATGCATTGCAAGGCATTGGTCATATTGCAAACTTTGATATGCATTCACTAAAACAAGTTTACATTTATGTTATGAGTGCTGAATTGAATTGTTTGAATCAAGTTCAAAATTTGGTTTGGATTTGAATTTTCAAGAAAACCCTGATTTTCAGCATTTAAATCCTACCCTGAAAACTCATTTCAAAATCTAAGCATATTTTGGGGTTGAGCCTAAAAGTGAAAGTGTAGAGCTTGTCAAGTTATACAAAGTTTGTTTTTAGAGTTTTCAAAGTTGTTATGAAAAATTTGAAGTAATTCGAAAAGGCGTAATTCGTTAAATGTCCCCTATTTGAATTCAAAAGTTCATTTCCAAATGTAGACCGAATTAGGGGTTGGTTTTAAAAGCAAAGTTGTAGAAATTTGAATTTTGAACAACTTTTATTTTTGGAGATTTTTGAGTTGTTACACAAATTTGGGAGTAATTTGGAAATTTAGACGGATGGCAATTCTATAAATACATTGAACAGTGTTCACCGCTCTTGCTACATTACCGGCGACCTTTGGTTCGGTTCCAGGCACGCGCATGGATGTCCTCAACTTCATGCTGGCGCAGAGAAGTCTCTGTGGCTTCCTTGCGCTTCTGAGCCACGCTATTTAGCCTTGGCCGTCGTCGTTTGTCCCCACTCCCTTGCTCTGTTTTTTCAGTCGCCGCCACCATAGCTCCGGCGAGCTCGCATCGCCTCCCCAGCGCCGTTGCTGTCTCAGCAAAACCTATCATAGCTCCGCTGGTTCCTTGCGCACTCAGCTGAACCATCCTTGATGTTTGACTCCACTGGGAACTAGCTGTCCATGCCCTTCTTCCTCATGGCCAGCCGAACCACCGTCGACCTTGCCTCACCACGGCCAGCGTTCCACGGTCTGTCCCTGCTCTTGCTTGACATGCCTTCAGCTCCGCCTTGATCCTGTGATGCTCTATGACCGATTGATTACTCACTTTGTCCACCGCAGCCACCGGAGCGCCACCGTCGCCGTTGCTTGCTCTGCCGTAACCGCTGTGACCGTCGAACTGCGTCTCCAGTGCTCCTCTGGCCTTGTGCTCTGCTCAGTCGCATTTGGGGTGAGCTGCTGGTGCTTCCTAGGCCATCTATTTAAGCTTTACAGGTCTCACATCGCTAGCGTATCATAGCCGTGCCATCGTGGTTGCCATGGGCGGCGTAGTGCTCGTTCTAGTCCGTAGTTAGTCCAGCTTGTGCCCCAAATCAATGCGCCTAGTCACGGGTAGTGTTTTGGTACTTTGGCCATCGCCGTTGGTCTCGCCGTCGGTGAGTTATCGCTGGTCAGCACGCGTGTCGCCGGAGTCAAAGCCAGAGGTTGAAGATGACATGTGGGGTCCGTTGTCAGTGACTCAACGTTCAAAATGGAATTTTTCTATTTTCAGAAATGGATGAATAGTATGAGTTTTGGTTATTTTTTGTAGATTTATTTAGAGCTCCAAAAATTATGAAAAATTTTGTGTGACTTCTATGTGATGTATGTTATTTAGGAAAAATATGAAATATTATTTTTCAATACTTTTGAATGTGATAAAAATTGCTCAATTAATTAATAAATGAATTTCAATGATTTTTCTAGGCTTATTTATTTATCCAAAAATTATGAAAATTGTTTTGCCACTTAGTTATCATGTGATGAACATTTAAACAAATTTTGAGGTCAATTGGAACAAGTTGATTTATTTCATAATTGTTAATTAAATAATTAATTCATAAAAGCAAATAGTAACTTTTAATGATTTAGGTTTTGATTGAATTTTTGATTGAGTGATGTCCTTGGGTCATTAGTTGGTAATGATCTTTGGCAATTGATGTAAGTAGTATGAAAAAGATTTGGTAAGTTTGACTTGTAACTGTACCGCGAAGGAAAGTTGTATTCCAGTTGTTAACTTTTGCATCCATCATCAAGCATCATATTTTATATTCTACATCATGTTAAACATGGTATTGTTACTACGTGTAGTGAACAAAGGTGAACACGTGGTAGTTAATCAAGTTGCGAAGGCTAATCCGTTTGTTGAGGTCGGATCTGATAATTGTGGGACGACTCCGGATCCTAACTTTTCCATCAACGAAGGCAAGCCCCGGATGCATTTAAACCTACCTTGTGTTTTATAAATTTCTATCGCTTTTGCTTTTATATACTGCATTAAGTGATTAGAAGTCAAGTGGAAACCTAATTGGTGCATTACCAACCTTGTTTTCCCATATCTACCTTGTTACTAGTTTGATGTCGTAAATGTCTAGTTATGCTTAGCCATGCTTAGACAGATCAAAGTCGGGTGATTACCTGTCACCTGCAAGTTTTAAATGTAACTTTGGTTACTTATGTTATCATGTGATATGAGCTATGGAGTAAGAAATCTAGACCGGGCAGACTCGGTGTGTGTGAGCCACAAGACATGGAGGTCTTGTGAGCGGGTTCTTTCCGCCTATGTCGATTAAGGCCCATACCGTTGTTGAACCACATGAGGTGAGACTTTGTAGTACTAACCACATACTCCAGTAAGCCTTAACTAAAATTTGAGAAGGTGTTGGATATGAAGTTTCATGATCTCAATACGAATCGTGTCATCTTTGTATATGATTTTATGAAGTTTTAACTGTCGAAATAAAGAATTTTGTTAAAAAAGCTTTTACGCAAAAGAACTTTGATTATTGCTAAAGCCCTACCTTGAATCCCTGAGCCTGCATTCCTAAGTTTATCAGTTCTTATTTCGGTTAAGTCTTGTTGAGTACTTTTGTACTCAGGGTTCATTGACTCTTGTTGCAGGTGAGCCTCATGAGCAGATCTATTTTGGATCATGCTGCATGACTATTGTTCGATCTGATGATGAGAAGTAATTGTGTGGCCCTTGGGCAGGGCAGTTTTATTGTGTTTTTGTATTATGCTATAATGCCACTCCACTACTACATTTTGTATTAATTATCAAACTTAGTTTGTAAGGTTTGAAACCATAGGTTTGTAAACTAAGTTATTGTAAGACTTCCGCTATTTTTACTCTAGTGTATCTATTTGAATAAATTGTTGTAATACTGCAATGACTCTATAATGTGATCCTACTCGGAAATCGTGGATGATTCTGGGTTCCCCCAAGGACACCCGATAGACTTCTTAAGTTACCAGGAACATATGCATAGTAGTCAAAGGTCGTTGGACAGTGACAAGTGCATGTGGGTCCTATAATTTTGGAGGTTCTGCCACAGTTACAATGACTCTTGCACCTTTTGTCCACTCTTTAAGAGTCCAAACTTCATTGTGGGTGAAGTTGTTCAACTCTTCATGCATTGCATTTATCCAATTCGGATGTTGAAGAGCTTCTTCTACCTTAGTAGGCTCAAAGCAAGAGACAAAAGAGTGATGAGCAATAAATGAAGCAAGTTTTTGTGATCGAGTCATTACACCCTTTGATGGACTCCCTATGATGAGATCTTATGGATGATCTTGACCACTTGAGGGGGAGGCTGCGGAGCATCAACATCTAGTGCTTGTACCACCATTTGTTCATGGGAGACATGAGTATCTTCATTTTCTACTCTCCTATCTTTTTCACCATCTTGTGGCACACTTGATGAAGAAGGTGGATCAATCACTTGTACATCATCTTCATCATCTTTAGACTTGATGTCTCTAACTGGAATATTCTTCATAGCCTCCCTCAATGGTTCATCACCTACATCATCAAGATTCTCATGTGCTCCTTAGGAGCCGTTAGATTCATCAAATTCCACATCATATGTTTCTTCAACCAAGCTGGTGGCATGATTAAATACTCTATATGCTTTGGACTTTGATGAGTAACCAATAAGAAAACCAATGTCACAACATCTTTAAAACTTCCCTAGGTGTTGCCGCTTCTTGTAGATGTAGCATTTGCAACCAAACACCCTAAAGAAGGAGACGTTCGGCTTCTTCCCATTGAGCAACTCATAAGGTGTCTTGCCAAGGAACTTTTGAAGGAATAGGCGATTTGATGTATAGGCATGCGGTGTTGATTGCTTCCTCCCATAGAGCTTTGGGGGTGTTGTACTCATCAAGCATTATTCTTGCAAGAGTGATCAATGTTCGGTTCTTCCTCTCAACTACACCATTTTGTTGAGGAGTATATGTTGTGGAGACTTCATGCTTGATCCCAACTTCATCACAATAAGCTTCTATGTTTGCGTTGTCAAAATCCTTCCCATTGTCACTTCTTATCTTCTTGAGCTTCACTTCAAATTCATTTTGTGCTCTCTTGGCAAACTTCTTGAAGCAAGATGCAACTTTGGATTTGTCATGAAGGAAGAATACCCATGTATACCTTGAATAGTCATCAACAATGACAAGACAATAAAGATTTCCTCCCAAACTCTTGTATGTTGTTGGTCCAAATAAATCCATATGAAGGAGTTCTAGCACTCTTGCGGTTGACATGAAAGCTTTTGTTGGATGGGTATTTGCAACTTGCTTGCTGGCTTGACATGCACTACAAAGCTTGTCCTTCTCAAACTTCACATCCTTCAACCCTCTCACCAAATCATTCTTCATTAGCTTCTTGAGTGAGCTCATCCCAACATGAGCAAGTCTTCTATGCCATAGCCACCCAAGTGTTGTTTTGGTGAATAGGCATGCCTTCAAGTTTGCATCTTCAGAGGTGAAGTCCACTAGATATAGGTTGTTGTATCTAAATCCTTTGAATATCACATGATCATCATCCTTCTTGGATACAACAACCTCCTTCTCGGTAAACAAGCATTGGAAGCCAAGATCACACAATTGTCCATCGGATAGCAAGTTGAAACTCAATGAAGCAACATATAGCACATTGGAGATGGAATAGTCATTTGATATAGCCACTTTTCCCAATCCTTTGACCTTGCCCTTTGAGTTATCTCCAAATGTGATTCTTTCTTGTCCATCTACTTCTTCATCTAGTGAGGTGAACATACGAGGATCACCGATCATATGTTGTGTGCAACCACTATTAATAACCCAATGACTTCCATCGGTCTTGTAGTTCACCTATACACAAGAGATCAAGCTTTAGGAACCCAAACTTGTTGAGGGCCCTTCACCTTCTCAACAAGTGACTTTGCAACCCAAATTTTCTTAGGCCTGTTCTTGTTGGGAGGTCCTAAGAACATCACTTTCATCTTTCCACTAGAGTCCTTTCTAAGCATGTAGTGAGCATTGAAGGCAAAGGGTCTAGCATGCTTGGGCAAGGGTTGTGGTGGTGGAGTTTGGCACTCATGAGCAAAGTGGCCTTCTTGTCCACACTCAAAACATCTCTTTGGCTTTGGCTTGGACTTATGTTGTTGTTGAGCTTGAGTCTTCTTTTCTTGATTTGCCAAGTACCCAATGCCACTTCTATCCATCTTCATGATGGTGTTCATTAGTAGCTCACTTTGAAGATGCTTGCCTCTAGTGAACTTGCTCAATCCAATCTTAAGATGCTCTTTCTCCAACTTGAGCTTCTTGTTTTCTTCCTTGAGAGCATCATTGTTTTTCTCTTCCTTGAGCTTCTTGTTCTCATCTTTGAGCTTCTCATTCTCAAGGATCAAACCATTATCATGAACAATAGTCTCTAGCATAATAGACTTGGTGGTTTTGAGTTCTTCAAGATCTTTCTTGAGCTTTGCATTGTCATTCTTGAGCTTGACAAACTCATCATAATCATCGGCCTCAACCACTTGCTTGCCCTTGCTACTAGAACTTTGCTCAATGCTCTCAATAATCAAGTCATCACATGATGTAGCTATATCAATCTTAACAACATCGTTAGTAGCATCATGTGGCTCATTGGATAAGAAGTCTTGAGCAATAACAAGATTATCATGATTAACCTTAAGAGTAGTATATTATTCTCTTAGCTTGTTGTGGCTAGTGATGAGCTCATTATATGTCCTCTCAAGTTCATCATGTTTTTCTTTAAGCTCTTTCTTAGAAGATTTGAGCTCCTTGAGTTTGGATGATATAGCATCATTTGCTTCTTTAAGCTCAACACTAGCCTTTTCCGCTATATCACATTTGGCTAAAAGAGAATCATTTTTGGCTTCTAGCTTTTCATTTTTAGCTCTAGTTTTTATAATAATATTAGTGTATTGTTTAGCTATCTAGCAAGATCATCATAAGAAGGTGATTTATATTCATCATCATCACTATTGCTATCATCATCACTAGCATGCTCATCATCACTACTATCATCATTGTTAGATATCTTGCGGTCATCCTTGGCCATAAGGCATAGGTGTGTAGAGGATGATGGCGGTGGTGGCGATGAAGATGATGAAGAGTTGATAACAATTGTGGCCACCTTCTCATAGTCACTATCATCATTGGATGAGGCACTAGATGAATCAATGTCCATGAGCCAATCACCGACAATGTATGCCATTCCACTCTTCTTCTTCTTGTGAAAGTCCCTCTTCTTGCCATCTCTCTTCCTGTATGGCTTGTTCTTCTTCTTCTCTTCTTCTTCTTCATTACTTGAGTCATCTTTCTTGCCCTTGTATTTGTTCTTGAACTTCTCTTTCTTGGGCTTAGTGCATTGGTGTGCTAGATGACCAAGTTCTCCACAATTGAAGCAATCCATCTCGGAGATTGGCTTCCTTCTAGAGCTAGTGAAGAACTTCTTCTTCTTGCCATCAAACTTGATGCCACTCTTATTGAGCTTCTTTAGCATCTTGGTGGTCTTCTTCACCATGAGAGCAAGACTTTCATCATCACTTGAACTTTCATGCTCAAGTCTTGCTTTACCCTTCTCTTGGCTAGCTTTGAATGCTAAGTCCTTGTCTTTCTTCTTGGTAGAGGATGAGCCATCTTGTGGTGTGATGTGCATGTACATCTCATGAGCATTGATCTTTCCCAAGATTTGTGTCGGTGTAGCAGTGGAAAGATCACCTTGATGAAGCACGGTCACAATATGCCCATATTTATCAATGGGGAGGACACTCAAAATTTTTCTTACAACATCGGATGGTTGCATTTGAGTGAGTCCAAGCCCATTGACTTCCTCTACAAGAACATTCAAACGTGAATACATCTCATTAGCACATTCTTTAGGAAGCATTTCAAAAGAGTTGAGCTTTTTCATGACAAGATGATAGCATTCCTCACGCTCACTCTTAGTTCCCTCATGGAGCGCACAAACGTCCAACCATAGTGCATGGGCGTCTTTGTGGTTCCTCACCCAATTGAACACATCTTTGCAAAGGCCTCTATAGATGGTATTTCGAGCCTTTGCATTCCACTTCTCATAATTCACCTCATCGCCTTGTAGGTGAGTAGCATCCCGAGGTTTTGGGAAGCCTTGTGAGGCGGATCTAAGAATACCAACATCTAGAGCTTCTAGATATGCCTCCATGTGAATTTTCTAATAAGGAAAATCATCTCCCTCAAAGATAGGAGGAGGTCCATCCCCATGAGACATCTTGCTCTAGGCGGTTAAGCCTAAATATGTGAGCACGAGGCTCTAATACCAATTGAAAGGATCAAGATGCCCAAGAGGGGGGGTGAATTGGACTAATTCTAAATTTCTTTGCAATAATTAAATCCTATGGTTAGCCCAATTAACCCCTTGTGCCTAGAAAGTGTTTTTAATTGTTCTACCGCACAAAATACTTGCAACCTAAGTTCCAATCCTACTCTAGCATGGCAATTCTATGAATGTAAAGACAAGAATTGAATTGCACAAAGTAAATGCTCAAAGTAAATAGAGAAGAAGGAACACGGTGATGTTTTGCCGAGGTATCGGAGAGTTGCCACTCTCCACTAGTCCTCGTTGGAGCACCCACGCAAGGGTGTAGCTCCCCCTTGATCCGTGCAAGAATCAAGTGCTCTCTATGGGTTGATTCTTCGACACTCCATCGTGGTGAATCACCCAAAACCGCTCACAACTTGAGTTGGGTCACCCACAAGCTCTGTCGGATGATCACCAAACTCCCAATCACCACCAAGCCATCTAGGTGATGGCGACCACCAAGAGTAATAAGCATGAACTCTCACTTGACCATGACAAGCCTAATGAGAAGGTGGATGCACACTTTGCTACTCTTGATCTTCACTAATGAGGGCTCTCTTTGGGATTCTCAAATATCAATCACCTCACTAGGACCTTGCTCTTCTTGGCACTCTCTAAGGTGTTTCTCAGCTGTTGGAATGAGCAAAAGTACCCCCACACATGAGTAGAGGTTATATTTATAACACCGGCTGAAAAACGAACCGTTGTGTGCCTTTGCGGGGTGACCGGACGCTCTGGTCAGTACACCCTGAACTCTAGTGCTTAAGTGTTGACCAGACACTATCCAGCGCCCGGTCAGCACTGACTGGACGCGTCCGGTCACATTTTCCCCTCACTGGAACCTTACTGATGTCGACCGAACACTGGACCCCCAACGTCCGGTCACTTGCTGAGCAGTGTCCGGTCAGTAGCCGGAACTTGATTAGCGTCTGGTCAGCATTGACCGGATGCGTCCGATCAAGATTCTCCCTCTCTGGGACCTTACTAGAGTCGACCGGATGCTGGCCCTCAGTGTCCGGTGACTTGACCTCATAGTGTCCGGTCACTTCTAGACGATTTCACCTCGGTCAAATGAACTGACCGAACCCTGAGCTAGTGTCCGGTCACACCGGAGCCAGCATCTGGTCAGTATTTGACCCTCCATTCACTTCCAACTCTCGATCATATGTGAATAAAGTTTGCTCCATTGGATCAAAGGGCTGTTATGGAGCTACCTAGTGCTAGTTTTAACAAGTGTGCACCACACCTAACTCACTAGACTCACCTAGGTCAAGCTACCCGTTCATACCCCCTTAATAGTACGGCCAAAGGAAAAACAAAGTCCTAAACTACTCTAAGTGTCTCTCCAACTCCAATCGACACTTAGATCTAGTCCATCCTTAACCTTGTCATCCATCCTTTGAAAACCAAAACAATTTCCGTCGTAGGGGCATGACAACCATGATTGCCCAATCGATGTCCATTACCATGACCTAACTTAATTGTTTCTGCAAAACACACGTTAGTCACAGTAATCACGTATTGTCATTAATCACCGAAACCCAACTAGGGGCCTAGATGCTTTCACTCCAAACAATCTAGGTTACACAAAACATCAAATTCAATGTAACTCAAAGTATGTAAAGAAGATAATAGTTTGAACTCATCAGTTTTAGTAGTAATATGAATAACATGTTTATTTTCAGCACAAGTGACTGGTTCCAAAACATGTAAAACTGAAGCATCATCAACCAATTCATCTTTATCACAAGGAACTTCAAGCAAATTATCATGGGACAAAGATAAATCAAGAGAGGGTTCCACTAACAATTGCTCTTTGATAGCATGGTTTGTGGAAACATTTAGTACATTAAAACAATTCTCACCTTCTGTGAGTGTAGCACCATGGAAATTACCTATGTTCTCAGCAGGAGTAATAGGTGCATTGTGAAGTGATGGTTCTGAATTTGCATATGAGGTTGTGAGCTCCTTATTTTCTTCCATGTCATCCTCTCGCTTATGGACATTATCCTACAGAAGGTTAGTCATAGCAAGAGGAATAACAACAGACTCTTCCTCTAAATGGTGCACCTCAGCATATGAAGTCAAAACAGGAGGTGGATTAACAAAGGTTTCTCACATAAGGAGTTTCATATCATTCCAAGTGTGAGGTTTATCAGAAGGATCTAAAGACTCCCACCAAGATAAAGCAGTGTCGTAAAACACTAGCTGCATTTTTTACCTTCCTCCTTGGACACATAAAGCTAGTAGCAAATATGTTATCTATGGCAATTTCCCACTCCATGTACTCATCAGCACCTATACCATCATAAGTCAGTGGATACAAACAATCTGTCATTGTTAGAAGATAGCAAAAGACAACACAAAAGTATTATCCCTATCAAATGACTACATGGTTGTAGTGGTGTCACTTTTCATAGCAAGTGGAAGCGTCTTACCAAGCTCTTATAAAGTTCTTACCAACACAAGCAGTGGGCGGTACAACCAGTAGCTAGATCATGATACCTGTGAGGCAGTGGTACCAAGATTGCAAGACCCTTTTTCTATACTGATTTGAAGAGTTTGTGGAGCTTGGAAGGCACACAAAGAATAATGTGTATATCTGGCACATAAGTCAGTAATAGAAAGTAATGCTGAAGTATAGTCCAAAGTACTTGTTCTCGTTACTGGTCTAAAATGTTCCAAGTGCCAGGTGTGACAAACAAGTATGATGGATAGCAAGGTGCTAGGTGTATGACAAACAAGTATGGTGGATAGCAAGAGCAACACAAACAAGGAAACAGACAGCACACGCTAACACAGCTCACTTTGGCCTTCTCTATGTGCTCCTCTAGATATTGTTCCTCTTTTGCCCCTCTTTTTTTCACTATTTTTTGGTTGTCGTTGTTTTTTTGGGATTTTTTTACTTCTTCTTTTTTTTATATTTTTTCTTCACTTAGGAGCACAAAAGAAGTAACCACAAAAAATATGAGCTTAAACAAGTGAAAGGCGTGGCTTATGGAAAATTCAGAAGACATGCTCAAAATTGACAAAAAGCTTGTGACCACGAAAAGAGGATCTTGTGACCAGTTTTTGGCCAAAATAAAATTTTCTGAACCCTACAAGGTAGGGATGGATGGATCCAAAAAAAAAATTAATTGATATTGATATATGGAACATCAAAATCTGAGTTCGTATGCGAAAACTAGACGAGTTTTACGAATTGACTCCAAATTAGAGGACAAAATGGGAACAATGCGCGCAAAATTGGTCATGGCAGCAAGGATTTGATGGAAACGAAGGGAAAAACACACGAACTAGACTCTAACATGACCTAACCAGCAACAAGACCTCAACCAGGATACAAACTCAACACGACAGACTCTGAAACTGAAATATGCAAAGGTTATGGCGCGGAAGGTTCTAGGATAGGAAAAAAACGAGTATGGCACTGGACTATGGGATGAATGCGAAACACTCAAAACTAGGGGATAAATGTGAACCTAATGGTATACCTTAGCTCTGATTACCATTTAATGGGGACAGGGATCTCAATCTTCCATCAGGTAGAGGTAACTATCATTGTGGCGGAGAATGACACACCGATCCAGCTTCAGATCAAAAGATCGAACCCTGCAATCTTAGCACCACAACTCCTCTGGTTATCAACCAAGACATGGATCCTATTGACCTCTCCAAGAAGGCTAATCCCTGCCTACATAAGGAAGAACACAAGCAAGAACAAGAAAGAAAACAACCAAATTGCAGATGAATGATTAATCTCACAAAGTTAGGGTCTCACAAACCGATGAATGGCAAAACTATTCTTGATAGATTAATCTAAGGAAAACCCAAAACCTAATGATGGTGGTGGTGTATGATTATAAAGGTCTTAGGGTCATCACCTACCCTAGATGCGCCCCCTAATGGGCCCAAACATGATACACGGTCCAACGGACTAAAAGACGGTGTCGCGGCACCCTAGCAGATTCTGGATGCTAAATTGTCTTGATTATTCCTATTGATTCTGAAGGGCTTTTGATGTGACACCACATGGGTTGGCTTCCTTATCAAATTAGCTTTCCAACCATATGTGGATCGTTGAAAAAGGAGTCCGAATGTGTCCTGGGTGACCAGTTTAAGGCAGACTGGTCCTAGAGGCCGAGGTAGACTCGAACTTGAGTTGCTTTGGGCCTCCACCTCAGGGACTTGAACCAAATTAGCCTCGGGCCTCCTTCTTGACTTGGACACCCTTGTTGGCCTCCTATCCCTCCATACCATGTGCCAAACTTGGTCATATGCATGGGTGTCATGTCCTCATCACCACACCTCGGGCGAGGAAGCAGTCGGAGCAATCTTTGACCGCCTCAAGGGCAAGGCAAAATGAGACGAAGACGCTGGCGAATGTGCCTCCAACTGTCCCATCAAGAAGAAGAACAAGCAGTGGCATGAGGGCTTGCCCATGGCCACCATTGACTGTAGGGGGGCTTGGAAGCCCACGGAGGGCACCTCGAACCACTTTGAGAAGCTACTCGAGGGGACATGTCCAAATCATGCCTTCCCTATCAAGCATCTATACAAGGACTACAACCTCATGATGCGGTTCTTTTCTAGGGGCTCTAACAAAGGGGAGCACGGGATAGACCCCAACCCGACCGTGGATGGTGCTGAGGGGAAGGACGGTGGCTCTTCTACATCGGATGGCTGTCTCATGATCTTCGGAGGGTCGACAACCTATGACTCCAAGCATCGTTAGAAGCTCAAATGCCATGAGGTCTATATGTTCAAGCCGACCACGCCTACCTTCCTCCGATAGTTAGAGTCCACCATAACCTTTGATTGGACTGACCACCCAGAGAGCGTCCCGCAACCAAGGAGATACCCACTCATAGTTGACCCAATCGTCGGCACAAAGCAGCTCACCAAGGTACTAATGGATGGAGGCAGCGGCCTCAACATCATGTTTGCCGAGATGCTCAATGCCATCGGCATTGACCGAGCATGCATCTGACTGACCAGACTGCCTTTCCATGGCATCGTGCCTAGAAAGCAGGGCATGCCACTTGGGTAGATTGATCTACCCATCACCTTCGGGGGTACGTCCAACTATATGATGGAGACCCTCAACTTCAAAGTGGTTGGGTTCCATGAAACCTACCATGCCATCCTAGGACGACCATGCTATGTGAAGTTCATGGCCGTCCCCAACTACACCTACCTAAAGCTAAAGATGCTAGGCCCAGGCTAGGTCATCACCGTCGACACCTCCTTCCTGCATGCCTACGAGTGCGAGGTCAAGTCCTATGATCATGCCACGGCAATCATCACCTCCAAAGAGCTCACGACCATCAGGAAGAAGGTCGCTAAAGAAGCACCCAACCCCAAGTGGTTGGTCGAGTCTTTCAAGCTAGTGGAGGGTGCCAAGGAGGTCCTCATAGACCCCAATAGCCCTGAGGGCAAAGTGGTGCACATTGGTGCCATGCTTTCCTCCATGCTCATCGGCTTCCTTCGTGCCAACAGAGACATCTTTGTGTGGAAACCCTCAGACATGCCAGGCATTCCGAGGGAAGTCGACAAGCATGCCATGAAGATCTGGTCAGGCTCCAACCCAATGACGCAATGCCTACATCACTTCGGCAAGGGGAAATGTAGGGCCATCAGTAAGGAGATTGTGAAGCTTTTGGTGGCTGGGTTCATCAAGGAAGTGTACCACCCCAAGTGGTTAGCCAATCCCATTCTTGTACAAAAGAAGAGTGGGAAATAGAGGATGTGTGTTGACTACACAGGTCTCAACAAAGTGTGCCCAAAGGATCTGTTTCCTTTGCCACACATAGACCAAGTAGTCGACTCTACCTTAGGGTGCGAAACCCTTTGCTTCCTTGATGCATACTCTGGGTACCATCAAATCATGATGAAAGAGTCCAACCAGCTCATGACATCTTTCATCACCCCTTTTGGATTGTCCTACTATGTCACAATGCCATTCAGTTTGAAGAACATTGGGGCTACATACCAGCGTTGTATGCTCAAGTGTTTTTGGGACCTCATCAGGTAGACCATTGAGGCCTATAGGGATGACATTATGGTCAAGTACAAATGGGCTAACTAGGTCATAGCTGACCTTGAGCAGACCTTCATGAAAACTTCAAGCAAATGGCATTAAGCTCAACCCTGAGAAGTGCATTTTTGAGGTGTCAAGGGGTATGTTGCTTGGTTTCATCGTCTCTGAGCATGGCATCGAAGCCAACCCAGAGAAAATCTTGGCCATCACAAGGATGGGCTTGATTCAGAACATAAATGGGGTACAGTGAGTTACAAGGTGCCTTGCCATGCTTGGTTGTTTCATCTCACGCCTCGGTGAATGAGGTCTCACCCTCTATTAGCTTCTGAAGAAGGTCGACCATTTTGAATGGATGCACGAGGCCCAGGAGGCACTTGACATGCTCAAGCAGCTTTTGATGAAGGCCCCGATCCTAATTCCTCCGGCCAATGGAGAACCGCTTCTACTCTACATTGCCGCTTTGGTGGTGGAGCAAGAAGAAGAGGGACACACCCTTAAAGTATAGCACCCTATTTACTTCATTAGCGAGGTCCTATCTGATTCTAAGACCTAATACCCCCAAATCCAGAAGCTCATGTACGCCATCCTCATCACCAAGAGGAAGTTGTGCCACTACTTCGAGTCACACCTAGTGACGGTCATGACATCCTTCCCCTTGCCGAGGTCATCCAAAACCAGGATGCCACGAGAAGAATCGTGAAGTGGGCAATTGAGCTGATGGGTAAGGGCATTACGTATGCCTCCCGGATGGACATCAAGTCCTAAGTGTTGGCTGATTTCATTATAGAGTGGACCGAGGTCCAAATGCCACCAGCGATCGTCGACCAAGAGTACTGGACGATGTACTTCAATGGATCGCTGATGAAGAAAGGCGTCGGCATAGGGCAGGTCTTCATTTTGCCCCTTGGGGTATGCATGAGGTACATGGTCTGCATCCATTTCCCCTCCTCTAACAATGTGGCAGAATATGAGGCGCTCATCAATGGCCTGCACATCGCGATCGAGTTGGGCATCCGATGCCTCGATGTCCAGGGCGACTCCCAGCTAGTCATCGACCAAGTCATGAATGAGTCAAGCTACCTCAATGCCAAGATGGCTGCATATTGCCGAGAAGTCCGCTAGCTAGAGGACAAGTTCGACAGCCTTGAGCTCAACCACATTCCAAGGCATCTCAATGAGGTGATCCATGGGTTGGCAAACGCGGCATCCGACCGAGAGCAGGTGCCAACGGGTGTCTTCGCTAGCGATCAGCACAAGCCCTTGGTTTGCTACGAGGGGTCAGAACAAGCTAATGACAGGCTACTCACCTGAGGCTCGGTGGCTGACTAATCATTGGCTTCATCCGACCCTAAAGTCATGGAGCTCGAAGAGGACCCAGCGACAGAGCCTGACCCTTTGGTCGACTAGAGGACACTCTACCTCAACTGCCTCCACCATGAGGCACTATTGACTGACAAGACAGATGCTCGATGGTTCGTCCATCATGCCAAGTCCTTTGTCGTTATTGAGGGTGAACTCTACAAGCGAAGCCACACCGAGAACCTACATCGCTACATGCCCATCAAATAGGAGAAGCATTTGCTAAGCGATATCCATGGTGGGATCTATGGTCACCATGCCGCACCTAGAACCCTGGTTGGGAATACATTCTGACAAGGCTTCTATTGGCTGATCGCAGTAGCCGACGCTGAGTAGATTGTGTGCACCTATGAAGGGTATCAGTACTATGCTTGGTAGACTCAACTACTGGCCCAAGCGCTCTAGAAGATTCCCATCATGTGGCCATTCATGGTCTAGGGGCTTGATCTAGTTAGACCCCTCAAAAGGGTGTCTAGGGGCTACATCCACTTGCTTGTCACCATAGACAAGTTTACAAAGTGGATAGAGGCTCGGTCGATCTCCACGATCAAGTCTGAGCAAGCCGTGCTATTCTTCCTTGACATCGTCCATCACTTTAGAGTCCCAAACTCCATCATCACAGACAATAGCACACAATTCACTAGAAAGAAGTTCCTCTGATTCTACGATGAATACCACATCTAGGTTGATTGGGCCACTGTGGCACACCCCGCATGAATGGGCAGGTCAAGTGCGTGAATGGCATGGCCCTACAAGGCCTTAAGCCTAGGATCTTCAACCGGCTGAAAATGTTTGGTAGACGATGGGTCATGGAGCTTCCCACGGTGCTCTAAAGCCTGAGGATGACCCCCAGCTGGGCCACTGGCTACATGCCATTCTTCATGGTCTATGGTTCTGAGGCTGTCCTCTTGACCGACCTTGACTATCGAGCACCAAGGGTTAGGGCGTATGATGAACAAGGAGCCGAGGCATCCCTCGAGGATGCCCTAGACTAGCTGGATGAAGCACGTGATGTTACCCTCCTTCGCTCGGCCAAGTACCAGCAGGCATTGTGACGGTACCACAGCCGTCGAGTGTGGGGTCGGGTCTTCAACATCGGAGACCTGGTCCTTCGCCTCGTCTAGAGTAGCAAGGACCAACACAAGCTCTCTCCACCATGGGAGGGATCATATGTTGTCATAGAGGTGCTCCGGCTAGGCGCCTACAAGCTCAAGACCATCGACGGCGAGGTCTTCACCAATGCCTAGAACATCGAGCAGCTATATCAATTTTACCGTTAATAAATGCACACTTTCTCTTATCAGTTTTACTATCAAACTCCCCGACCTTAGGTGACACCCGACCCTAGCAATGGCAAAGGGTCGGGTCTCACTCGAGGGCTAATAAGTGCATATATATCCAGAAGAAAGTCTCTATGTCTGACCCTTTCTCACAACTATGACCCAGAAGCCAAGTTTGCGGAAACAAACACTGAGTAAAACTAGCCAGACTGTGAGAAACCTACGCCTCAATGGCTATGGCACCTTTGCTCACCAGCGTGATCAGAGTTCTTTTTCTACACCCTAGGCTTTTTTTGCCTTAGCCACGGAAAGAGTCGGTACGGGTTTAAGAGTCTATCTACCTGGCGAACATTCTCCGTGCTCGACCCCCTCTCACGTTAAGACCTAGGAGCTAGGGTTGTGGGAACAAGTTCTGAGTATAATTAGTCGGACTATGAGAAACCTACGCCTTGGTGGCTACAGCGCCTTTGCTCACTAGCATGATCAGAATTTGCTCACCCGCACCCCGAGCTTTATGACCTTAACGATGAAAAGGGTCAAATTGTGCTAACCTTTTTAAACAAAAAGGGAAGAAGGGCTAAAAATATGTTTGGCCATAACAAAATCTAAGAGCTTGTCCATTTATTACAAGTTCATCACCTGGCTTATCTACCTAATTAAATTTTTGGGCAGGATGTTCTCATCCCCTATCTCCATAGGTAAGTCCTATCCCACCAGGTAACACAAGTCGATCGAAGGGCATGGCCCCTGCCGAGAGACGAGTAGGGAGCAGCAGGATGCCCCATGTGGGTTATGTCGACCCTATCATGAATGACAGAACCGGATTCCACTCAAACATGTTTGCTAAGAGCTCCATGAACCCATCACTTGTTCCATCAAGGTAGGTCCTGCGCTAGTAGGTCACCCTTAATTTGCGCATGCTTTCTCTTAATCAAATTTCATTCTCGAGCCCCCAACTCCAGCAATGGCAAGGGGTTAGGTCTCGCTCGGGGGCTGGCAAGAGTGTCTATTTGTTAGACATTCTTGATGCCCAACCCCTTTCTTGAGCCAAAATGTAGAGGCAAGGTGTGTAGAAATAAACTCTGAGTAAAACTAGTCAGACCACTAGAAACCTACGCCCTAGCGGCTATGACATTTCTTCTCACCAGTGTGATCATATTTTTGTCCGTGCACCCTGACCTTTAGCCTCCACCATCCCTAGAACGATTTGGAGGGACCCACTAGTGGAATCTCCATCGAGGAGAGGCCGTCAGGTCACCTAGGTTGGTCAGACGGCTTAGGCCACTGACGAGAGATGAGTATGGAGAAGTGGAATGCCTCATGCAGGTTACGTCGGCTCTATCGTGAACTTTGGACCTGGACCCCACATAGACATCTCTAGTAAGGGCTCCCCGAACCCGTCACTCGAGCCATCGAGGTAACTTTACTAACCCTGACTTTTCTTTTCCATTGCATGATCATTCATTCATCCATTCTCATGCATGCATTCATAAATCCATTCATCCATGCATTCATACATCCAAGCATTGCATATGCAATTGCTGCATCACAACACTTTGCGTCGCATCACGAAGCGGTAGCCATCTCATTCGATATGAGTGGCAACCGACTGAGGTTCGAAGGCCGGCCCACGAAGGGCTTGAGGCCGCCTCACATCAAACAGAGCCAAGGGAGAAAAACCAAGATGAGCCCCAGTGGCCTTGCTCGACCCTGCTCAGAAGTGGATTGGGAACCCTCGACCTTTCTCGTTCAATCCTAAATCTCGAGCCAAGCCCATAGAATCCCCATCGAGGGGAGGCCATAGGGCCACCTGAGTCGCTCTCTGGACTGACATAGACATCTGCTAGGAGGTGGGTTAAGGAGCAGTAGAATGCCACATAAGGGCTATGCTGACCCCATCAGCGGATGGCGGACCTGAATTCCACTCGAACAAGCCTGTTAGCGAGCTCACCGAGCATGACACTTGAGCCATCAAGGCAAGTGTCATTAGTTCAGCCCCTCTAGTTGTGAAAACTGAGGATGGGGTGATGCATGAAATATGGCCGACCCCTATCTATCCCCATGGGGCTTAGGGGCTCGAGCCGCCCGACCCAAAATTGGGAGTCCAACTGACCGAGGTTTGAAGGTCGGCCCACGAAAGGCCTGAGGCTGCCTCACATTGAACAAAGCTAGGGGAGAAAATGCAGATGAGCCCCAATAGCCTTTGCTCGACCTGCTTAGACATAGATAGGGTCATTTGGACCTTCTCATTCGATCCTAACCTCGAGCCAAGCCCACAGAATCTCCATCAAGGTGAAGTCAGTAGGCCACCTAAGTCGCTCTCCGGAGTGACACGGGCATCTGCCAGGAGGCGGGTTAAGGAGCAGCAAAATGCCACATAAGGGCTATGCTGACCCTATCACAAATGACAGACTCGGATTCCACTTGAACATTCCCGCTAGCGAGCTCACCGAGTGCGTCACTCGAGCCATCGAGGCAAGTGACATTAGCTCAACCCCTCTAGTTGTGGAAACCGTGGATGAGGCAACGATCACAAAGATGAGCCAACCCTTGACTAGACACCTGCTATGCGCGGGGGCTCAAGGAAAGTTAGACTCACAAGGAGACCGAACACATAGTCATAGAAAGATGGCTTAGAACCTTGGGAGGGGGTACGTGCAAAAACAAGAGACATTCTCTCCTACTAATTTCGCTATCCTCTCCTTGATCTTTAGTGACACCCGACCCTAGCAACGGCAAAGGGTCGGATCTCACTTGGGGGCTAATAAGGGTATAAATGCACTCTTTTCTAAAATAGTCACCACGCCTGACCTCTTCCTCATGTTAAACCTAGTGGCAAGGTTTGCGGAAATGAATGACTGAGCCAGGCTAGTCAGACTGCAAGAGACCTACGCCCCAATGGCTATGACACTCTTGCTTACCAGTGTGATCAGATTTTTCCTCCTACACCTTGGGCCCTATACAGAAGGGTCAAAACACATGAACCCCTTTTCACACATAAAAAGGGTGGAAAAACAAATTCATTCGCAACAAAACAAGATGATGAGTTTGTTTAAACGTTACACAAAGTTTGGAAATTTGTTCGATTATGACAAAAATGTTCATCCAACCTATCTGACTAACTTGCCCCTTTGGGAGAGAACTATGTCTACTATTCTATCCGCTAGGTCCTATAAAAGGGGAGCCACTACTGTCTCAATCTCCTCTAGCTCGTGGGCTTCATAGCTAGGTGCGAAGCCATGGCTCATCGCCTCTAGATCAATGCTATCAACATAGTGAGAACGAGCAATCATGAAGGATTGATTGACCCTAGTGCGAAGGGCGTTTCTCTCAAGCTAGCACACCCGTGCCATGATCTCAACGGTCCAGGCTGCAAGCGAACTGGTCCCCTCTAACCATACCACCTCAAGGTCATCGTAGACCACTCTAAGGGTGGTGCTCAGGATATCAAGCTCATCGCTCTCCACCTAAAGATTCCTCCTCGCCAAGGTGAGGTCCATGGCTAGCCCGGTAGAAATGCTCTTGACCTCTAGCTTCTAGGTCGTCGTGTTTCTGAGCTCGGCCTAGAGGGAGCCTACCTTCTACTATGCGTCGTCATGCTCCTGGTAGGCCTAGTCATGCTCTCAAAGGGCCTGGTCGCAATCCTCGTGAGCCACGCCGTGCTCCAAGCAGAGCCTCTTTGTAGTTTTGAGTAGCTTATCCTACTCCTTGTGTAGCCAGGCGACCACTGCAGCATCTAGACTCACCCTCTTCTACAAGGCCACGAGCTTCTCCTCGGCTCCCAGCTTTAGCTCCCTTTCCTTCTCAACCTTGGCCAGAAGGTTGAGGATCTGCTGGTGGGTCTCGGCGTCCTTCTGGAGCAGCTCATCCTGCTCCTTCTTGACCTTAGCGGCCTTCTCATCATCCCTCCATGATCTCGCCGACAGGGCCTCAAATGCCCTCTTGGCCTCGTCAGCATGCCGATGGGCCTCGGCCACCCATGACCAAAGACTGTCTGCTTCCTCGACAAGGGGAGTCAGCTTGGCCACCCTCTGCTAGGCGGCAATAAGCTAAGTGGTTGCCTCCCTACGTAGCCACACCTCCTCAATGAGGCAGTCCTAGGTTCCCTTCTGCTCACAAAGGAACAGAGACTTCCCCCAGCTGCGAACGATAAGGGACAGAAAGGAGACGATGGTCAGAATACAAAAAATATATAGAGAAAGAAAAGGGCAAGAAGCAGGGTCAAGCAAATACCTAGTTAGTGGGAATGACAGCATTGCACAAGATACCTCGGGCATGGTCTAGGGCTTCGAGCATGGACATGATCCCCACATCGAGGCTCTCTCGCTCCATGCTCTCTGCGGCATCATCGAGAGTGAAGAGCATCGATGTTGGATCCTCCAGACTCGCCCACCAGAGCAGGTGATGAGGACTTGGCACCTTCAGATATGAACAATGATTATAAGGTGCGCTCGTTCCTACATTTGCATAGTGGCTTTGGTTATAATTCACTTGGTTCCACATGTACGTGTCACTATTTGATTGTAGGTTCAAATGTGTTTCATCATGGAAGTTCATCAAAGTTGAACTTTCGGTTACATCACCAAAAAGGCTAATCCCTGCTGCGAATCGAAGAACACAAGCAAGAACAAGACAAAAAGCAACTCAATTAAAGTGACAATTGCAGATGAATGATTAAGCACTCGAAGTTGGGGTCTTGCAAACCGATAACGGCGACTGTTCAATGACAGATTGATCTCAAACAAAACCCAAAACCTAATGTAGGTGGTGGCTACTGATTATATAGCCTAAGGGACGTCCAAGGATCCCTCTTCACATCCTAAAGGTGTCCCAACACGTTACAAGGCCCGACGGCCTAAAAGACAACGACGCAGCGCCGTGACAGATTCTGGATGCCAACTTGTTTTGATGATTCCCATTTATTCTGATGGAATTTTGATGTGGGACTACATCCATTGGTTTCCTTATGAAATTATCTTTCCATCCATATGTGGATCATCAAAAACGGAGTTCGGATGCGTCCTGGGCGTTTGTTTTATTGTAGACTGGTCCTGACGGCCGAGGCAGACTCGAACTTGGATTGGACTGGGCCTCTGGCTTGGCTTGGACGTCCTTGCTGACCTCCTAAGGTGGTGGCCAAGGAGGAGGACATCCAAGGCCATCTCTTAGGCGTTCTTCACCTTCTTGGGGTGTGCTCCAACTTGGGCCTGGGTCCCAAGGATGTCGAACAAGCCCATGACGACAGTGTAGCTCCTGCCAGAAAGAGCAACAGAATATATTGGTGATTTAGAGGCCTTGCCAATGTGATATTGAGATGGAACCAGATCTATTTGAAAGCTTATCAAACAAGCTTTCCATCAAGTGCTCATTGACCTCGATCGCACTCCGGATTGATGAGTTATGGCCTTCCCAATGAGGCACTGTCGGGCTGCCGACGAACCGAAAGTTCAACTTTGATGAACTTCCATTATGAAACACATTTGAACCTACAATCAAATAGTGACATGTACATGTGGAACCAAGTGAATTATAACCAAAGCCACTATGTAAATGTAGGAACGAGCGCACCTTATAATCATTGTTCATATCTGAAGGTGTCAAGTCCTCATCATCCTCCCCTTCTTGACAACAAACCGTCCTCGGTTTGAGCTTAGCTGGTGACAAGTTGTCGGTAGTAGCCAACATTGCTCCCCTTCTTGAAATTTAACTTGTTGCCTCATTACAAAACTTGGAGATTTCGACATCACAACATTATCGCTATTGGTGCCCTCTAGTTGATCATATTTTTGCACAATGAAAGGAGATTTCAGACTTGAACAAATATAGACACGATGCATCATATACTCTCCTTTACAATTATATTTGCCAATAAAGTGACATGTACATCTAGATAACCATGGCAATCCTGCACAATTAAATTTCTCCTCCAAAGTACTCAGAGCACATAGTATCTCAAACTCAATATACCCCAAAGTATTTAGAGAAGACAACAATTTTAGTTCATCTTGTTCAGTGGCAATTGGAAGCAATTGTTTATTTTTAGCACAAGTATTTGGTTCCAAAACAAAAAAATCATTCTCATTCACTGGTTGCGGCACATTAATAATCATATCACTATCACACAACTCTTCTCTATTGCAAAGATCAGTAGAACATTCGCCATGTGTCAAAGGTAAATCAATAGAAGATTTTAGTATAGAATTATTAGCATCATTGGTGCAAAAAATCAGCACATCAAGAGAGCTCTTACCTGATACATTTACCTGTTCTTTCTCAGTCACCTTGTCCTCTTTTTGGGATACATGCTGCAAAATATTAGTTCCAACAAGAGGCAAAGCACTATCTCCATTTTGTAAAAATTCAGATTTAGATGACGGTATTGTAACATCTGAAATAGCCCATTCTTTTCTAAAAGGCTCATTTTTTCTTCTCTCTGCTCTCATGAGATCTTCTCTTAAAATTTTAGTAGCAGTCATAGGTATAAAAATAATTTTTCTACCATTATATCTGAGCAAATATTTATTAGTAGTTGTGTTGCGCAAAACATTATTTTTAGATATCTATGACTTGCCTAGCAATAATTGACATGCTTGCATAGGTACTATGTCAAATTCTGCGCTGTCCTTATAAAGACCAATTGAAAACTCAATACGAGCAATTTCAGTTACCTTTATCTTATCCCAAGAATTTACCCATTGCATGTAATATGGATGTGGATGTGGCTGTGTGGTCAGACCAAGCTTCTCAACCATCTCTAAGCTTGCAAGGTTGTTGCAAGTCTCACCATCAATCATAACACGACAACGTCGTTCCTTCACAACAAAGTATGTTTGGAACAAGTTGTTGAACTGGTTTAGCTCTGCCTTCTCCATTTGAGAACTGAGCACGCGCTGTGCAAACTCTGTAGTACATGCGGGAGGTGACAGTGATGACGTTGTTGTAGCAGCGGAGGAGGAAGGTTGTGTGCACGCTCTAGTGACTGCTTTTGCAATTATTTCATCCATCCTTGTAGTCAGTCGGTCCATGATGTTCTGCATTTCACACTTAAAAAGAAACTCGTTCTTTGGCATTGTTAGCAATCAAAATAAATGCCCTATCAACTATTTATTAGTCAGTGGAATCACACTCTCACACGTCTTACCAAGTTCTTACAAGGTTCTTACCAACGCAAAGCAGTGGACGGTACAACCGGTGGCTGGTTCGAGATACCTATGAGGGTGTGACACCAAGATTGCAAGGGTCTTTTTCTGTACCGATCTGAAGTATATGTGGAGCTTGGGAGGCACGCAAAAGAACAAATATGTATATGTGGCACACAAGTCAGTGACAGACAGCAATATTGAATAAATGTACAGAGCACTTGTCCTAGTTGCTGGCCTATACGTGTTCCTATCACCAGTTGTGATAAACAAGAGAGGAAACAAGGATGAAAGGAAACAAGTATCAAAGGTAGCAACGGATGTGAACAAGGCAAAAGGTATCACAAACAATAGAGCTATTGAGTGTTCCTTATGTGCTCCTTTTCGATATCTTCTATTCTCTTTTACTATTTTTTTCTTTTATTTTTTGTCCAATCTTTTTTTTCTTGCTTTTGCTCTTTTGATATTTTTTTCTCAGCAAGGAGCACACAAGAATAAACCACAAAAAATTTGAGCTCAATTGAATAAAAGATGTGGCCTATAGAAAATTAGGACTGTGCTCTAAAAAGCATACCAAAACTTGTGGGCCTAGAAACTCAATTTTCCTAATCGAATTTCGCAAATCTAATTTTTGCGAACCCAGAATTTCTGGGATGAAATAGATCTAAAATTTTCTGGCGTTCTCCATAGATATAAAATTTTTCCTGTTTCTAGTTCGGATGCAAAAGTTATGACTGTTTTAAGGAAGCTGCTCGAATCAGGGATTTAGTGGATACAAGATGTAAACCGATGGTGATACGGAATAGCGGCGGGTGGAGGTATCAACACAAACTAAAAAAGAACACAATCTAAACCAGCAACAAGACTTTGACCTAGGACACATACTCAACAAAGTGAACTCTGAAACTGAATCATGCAAAGGCTATGGCGCGGATGGTTATAGGATAGGAAACAAATATGGCATTGGACTATGGGATAAAAGCAAAAACACTTGAACTAAGGGTAAGATGCGAACTTGACAGTATACCTAAAGCTCTGATTACCACTTAATGGGACGGGGGTCATGATCTTCCGTCAGGTTCAAGATAAACAACGATTTGTTCGGAGAGCGATACACCGATCCGGCTTCAGATCACAAAGATCCAAACCCTGCAACCTTAGCACCACGTCTCCTCTGGTTATCAACCGTGTCACAATCCGGTTGACCTCACCAAGAAGGCTAGTCCCTGCTGCGAATCGAAGAACACAAGCAAGAACAAGATAAAAAGCAAATCAATTAAAGTGACAATTGCAGATGAATGATTAAGCACTTGAAGTTGGGGTCTTGCAAACCGATAACGGTGACTGTTCAATGACAGATTGATCTCAAACAAAACCCAAAACCTAATGTAGGTGGTGGCTACTGATTATACAGCCTAAGGGACGTCCAAGGATCCCTCTTCACGTCCTAAAGGTGTCCCAACACGTTACAACGCCCAACGGCCCAAAAGACGACGATGCAGCGCCGTGATAGATTCTGGACGTCAACTTGTTTTGACGATTCACATTTATTCTGATGGAATTTTGATGTGGGACCACTTCCATTGGTTTCCTTATAAAATTATCTTTCTATCCATATGTGGATCATCAAAAACGGAGTTCGGATGCGTCCTGGGCGTCCGTTTTACTGTAGACTGGTCCTGATGGCCGAGGCAGACTCGAACTCGGATTGGACTGGACCTCTGACTTGGCTTGGACGTCCTTGTTGGCCTCCTAAGGTGGTGGCCAAGGAGGAGGACGTCCAAGGCCATCTCTTAGGTGTTCTTCATCTTCTTGGGGTGTGCTCCAACTTGGGCTTGGGTCCCAAGGATGTCTAACAAGCCCATGACGACAGTGTAGCTCCCACCAAAAATAGCGACAGAATATATTGGTGATTTGGAGGCCTTGCCTATATGATATTGAGATGGAACCAGATCTATTTGAAAGCTTATAAAACAAGCTTTCTATCAAGTGCTCATTGACCTCGATCGCACTCCGGATGGATGAGTTATGGCCTTCCCAATGAGGTACTATCGGGCTGCCAACGAACCGAAAGTTCAACTTTGATGAACTTCCATTATGAAACACATTTAAACCTACAATCAAATAGTGACATGTACATGTGGAACCAAGTGAATTATAACCAAAGCCACTATGCAAATGTAGGAACGAGTGCACCTTATAATCATTGTTCGTATCCGAAGGTGCCAAGTCCTCATCAGCAGGGGCTCGCTCCGTGTAGGCAAGTCACTGCCCATCGATGTCAGGGCTAGGGATGGCCCCCCGCCGGCTCCACTCACTACCGACCCTCCTTGCCATGACGTCCCCACTGGGACACTCCCTATGGTGATGGAAAGGGTTAGCAGTACGGACGCTGACTCCTCTCCCAGCAACATGACCTTCGGGGACCTCTCGGCCACGTCCCCCTCTGTTCGGCCCATGATAGACGTCGTCGCCTAGGCCACTGATGGCGTGGGTCACGCTGGTTCCTCAGGCACCGCCATGATAGTTCCCGGCTATGACCCACCTATCACAGCCATCACCACCTCTGCCTGCATCGGTAGGGTCCTAGCCAACTGCATCACGCCCACCACGGTTGGCCCCATGAGCACGGTCTGCAGCTCCATCTACCCTGATGTCGGTAGTGGTATCACTGCCATCGTCAGCTGCTTTGCAACCCCCAAAGGCATCCCTTGAGCCCCAGCATCCACCCATCCTATCGAGGGCATGAGTGCCACCGTGTGCAGTGCCTGACCGATCGGCGATACAGTCACACCGGTGCCGCTCTGGCCCAAAATAGGCATGACGCCAGCCAACGGCTACCGCCTCACTTGAAGGGCGACGCTCTTCTTTGGCACCAGTGCCAAAGGATTATGCTATCTCCCAACATTGCAAGAGATGAAAGGCATAAGTCATGATGAAATCTGACCAAAACAGAGAAAAATAGAAAAGATAATGACTCACCTCAGCGTCATCGAGCGGTGGACACATTTGGGAGACGAGCCCCTCGACCTCTGCTCTGCCACATCACGACAAGGCCATTTTGAGCCTGCCACCTGCTCCTGGCTAGAGGGGCCTGCTCCCCTTGGATCTTGGGTAATGACAGCGGAGCCACCTGCCTTCGCTAGCACCTCGAGTGTGGTGATAGAGCTGTCTGCCTCTATTGACTCCTGAGGGAGGTCGATGGTTTGTCCTGCCTCCGCCGGCTCCTTGGACATACTCTCCCCTCTATGGAACGGAAAGGGTCCTGACTCCTGCAAGGACGAACCAATACCTATCAGCGCATCCTCGTTCTCTAAGATGTCCCACTCGATATCATTGGCTACCTCAATGTCGTCGCCATCATCATCACTGTCGGTGTCCTCACCCTGTTACCATTCCTGTAGTTTATGCTGTTGTTTCTTCCTCTTGTCCTCCTTCACCTTCCTCAGCCTCTCACCCTTGGTGTGATTCATCGCCCTCATGGACGAATCCCTCAGCAATGGCGGTGGGTGGTCCGTGAAGATGAAGTCCCTTGACTGGTCCCATCTCTCTCAAAGTTAGTATCCAGAGGTTAGGAAATCAATTGAAGAGGAGGTATGAGGAGAGGAAACTTATGAAGATGATGTGGCCTAGTTCCAGCATGACCTAGGAGGATGTCCCAGCACTAGGAAGACAAAATCAAGGGGGCACCTGTGTTTTCCCGAAGGCTCCATCGCCTCCTTGATGCGTTGCATGACCTCGAAGTGGGGCAGCGCTCCCTCGACAAGCGTCGTTCCATTGAGTGATGCCTTGGGTGCCATCGCGTACAATGGGACCGCGAACATCATCAACGGTGCCACCCTCCTTGCATGGTAGGCCCTGATGATGCCCGACCCCTTTAGGATGTGGATGGCGGTGATGTGGTCCTGGATCTTCTTCTTGTCTTTCTCTGGGATGCCCCACTTCCTCCATGACTCTGGGGCCTCCTCGATCAGGCACCCGGTGAACTCCGGCAGAGGGGCGGTGGTGTCATTCTTGAGGTAGAACCACTACGAATGCCATGCCTTGTTGGACGTCGATAGCCACATTAGTGGGTACTCGTTGACTCGGTTGTTCCAAAGTTGGATGCTAGCGCACCCCATCGGCATGTGCAGCTCCTGCCTACTACTCTTCTCCCTCTTCTTCTAGAGGGTGATGGCGAAGAAGTGAAAGTGCATCTAGCCCTTTAGTGGGTTTTGGATGATTGAATGACAATGTGATTAAAGGTCTAACCCGTTTGCTAAGTGCGGAAAGGTAATAGGTTATCTCACAGGTACTTAATGAAAGCCAAAATGATGTGTTGTTGTATAAACAATCTAGTTCAAGCACAAGATAACAATGCAAATGGAATTCATGCAAAGGCTTATTTATTGTGGGATTTCCTTATACTGTGTGAAAGCAAGCTCATAAGAATTAATTAATGAGACATGGGGGATTGCACATGGAATGGTCTCATATTTGAAGCTTGCTAAATTGAAATGAAAAAGATAATAATACAAATGAATGGTTGGTTCAACACAAGATGTGACTTGATGGCTTGAGATGGTGAAGATAGCAAGGAAAGGCTTCGAGGTACTAAGCAAGGGTGAAGGGCAAGCGACGGCTTGGCGACTAAAGAACCTAGCTAGGGTGAAGAAGGAAGTACTTGCATTTAGTTGAGGTACTAATCAAGCTATGATGGTCATGTTAATGTGAAGGATCCAATCACTATTGAAGTGTTTGATGGAAGTGACTTGATACATTTGGGATTATTCAAATTTGATGAATGGAATCAAGTCACATGCTCAAGATGGCGATGCTCAAGTGAAAAGATCAATATCAACATGTTGGCACCCTCACTTGATGAAGATTGGAATACACAGCTTCGGTTGAAAGAGATCAACTCAAAAGGTTTAAATTTGTTATACTTTTAAATTTGAGTTAATAGGATTGTCGTACTATTAAGAGGGATACATCATGTTGATAGATAATGTTTCATAAGTGCTCAAGCCAACCCATGTGAGTTTAGAGTGTTTGAGAGACAAAAGAACTAATCCATTTTTGCTGGTCTGGTAATACCAGACGTGTCCGGTATGTGCCCAGCCATGATAAAATTCTTATTGTTCTTGGGTTCGTTCGTCGGGAGTTCCAATGTGGGTTAGAAGTTCCGACGGTCGGGAGTTCCGGCATAGGTTGGGAGTTCTGACATTTTGTGCTTTACTAACTCAGAGGTTCATTGTCCTATTCATACTAGATGTGTCCGATATGGAGGACCAAAGGCCAACGGCTAGTTTTCAAAATGCCTTGAGGGTCGGGAGTTCTGACGTGAGTAAGAAGTTCCGGCATGCATTGGGAGTTCCGACACCTCACAAACTTCAACTCAGTTACCTAGTTTTTAAATATGCTAAGGGTCAGGAGTTTCGACATTCATCGGGAGTTTCGATGCCTCACATTGTCACTGTAACTTAGTTACTGTTGGCGTAGTGTACGTCATATCGGACATGTCCGGTATTCATACTGGACGTATCCGGTATGGCAATGGTTATAAAACGGCTAGTTTTTCCAAAGGGGCTATAAATACCTCTAAGCCTCCACCTTTGGAGGCTGCTGATACTGCTGATTCTGCTGATCCTCTAGCACGTTTTTGAGCTTTGCCAACTCTCCCAACCCTCTCTTAGTGAGTGTTTGATCAAATTTGCCAAATCAATTTGTGGGTTGAGTGAAATTCAAAAAGAGAGCAATCCAACCACTTGAGCACTTGTGCATATTGTCAATCTCATGATTCGCATTTGTTACTCTTGGACTCTTCAGTCCTAGATAGTTAGGCATCGCCAGAGAGCACTCGAGAGATTATGGTGTGCCTCGGAAAGTTTGTAATGGTCGATACTGCTACCTCAGAATTAACTAGTGGAAGGAGGAAAAGGAGTTAGAAAAGACTCTAGCTAAAGTGACCTTCATTGTACCCTCTAGGGTTGACCTTCACTAGGTTGCCCATAGCCCCCTTAATGGAGAGTAGGACTTGAACGAGTCTAAACTTCGGTAAAACAAATATCGTGTCTCAATTCGTATTTCATTCGATATTTGTGTTGCTCCAGCTCTTGTGCAGGTTCTGTGTATATTGTCATCTTTGTAGGTGCCTGCAGTTTGGTTTGAAGATAGAAATCAAAAGGAGCAAGTTTGGGGCTGATCTGCAGAAATCATGTATACCGGACACGTCCGGTATTAGAGCTCAGGGCTGAATATTATTTGATCTCTATTCTAACTTTGTGTTGTAGGGTTCTAGCTTCTAGATATATTCTTTATACCTTGTATACTCTGTGGCTAACTTGTGAGGGGTGGTACTACTCTTTATTTGGAGTTTCCATTTTGGAAACTCCCTTTACTAATCATTTCCGCATTTAAAGGTGTTAATTTTCAGAAACGCCTATTCACCCCCCTCTAGGCGGCATCCTAGGTCCTTTCAAGAAGTACCTCCACAGATCAAATTGGGGGCTGATCCCTAGGAATCCCTCACATAGGGCGACAAATGCCGCCATGTGCTGGATCCCATTAGGGTTGAGATGCTGCAGCTCGTTCTTGCAGTAGTGCAGCAGCCCTCGGAGAAATATGTGGGCAGGGGTCATGAACCCATGCTCATAGAAGTGGGCGAACGACACTATGTAGCCATCAGGCAATGATGGCAGATCCTCCTCACCAGGCAGCATCCACTCCTCAGCCGAGGTCCGTGTGCGGAGAAGACCACGATGGACGAGGCCCTCCATACGCTGGAAGCAGATGTCAGAATGGCACCACTGATCCATTGGAGGTGGGGCGGTTGATGCAGACTCAATGATGGTGGGGATGCAAATATAGGGGACCCTAGGTGATTGGTGGCGGTAGTCGTGGCTACGGAGGCATGGATTCATGGTATGGAACATTGGGGGTGAACCCTTTGGTTTTATAGGGGCGACAGATGCGAGGAAACCAACTATCCACCTAGATCTCTACGCCTGCCACGATCTACCACAATGTCCCACCATGGGACATGCGCATGCAATCTCTGTCTGTTCCCTCAGAAAACTTGCTAGATGCTTCGCCTCTCCGGATGGGCCACAACTCATCACGGGTAAGAGGAATATGAATCTAAAAGCGCCTCTATGGGCCGGCTAGGCCTAGGAGTTCGTAGGTTGGCCCATCGATGGGTTTGACAACTACTCTAGGCACCTTTAGGGTGAGAAGTGGAAAGGGATGGGGCTCGTTAGCAGCCAGTACCTGGGTGCATGAGCGCCGTGGGCATCCTAGCCCACGATCGAGTCTCAACCAGGTACGATCCATGGTTTTTCTTCGAAGAAAGGTACTTAGTCCTTGGGTCTGGTCAAATAGACCCGAGAACTATATGGATTAACCACTGAGAATCTGGGGCCAGTCGCTAAGCTGACCCAAGCTAGATCCCCATGAACATGATGCCTTGCTCAACCGCTGAGGGTTCGCTCTTCCTCGCTCGACACCGAGGCTACAGGCTCCGCCTCATCGGACCCCTAAGGGTGGCTCTGCATCGCCCAACACTGAGGCCATAGGCTCTACCTCACCCGACCCCTACGGGTTGGCTCCACCTCACCCAACACCGAGGCCATAGGCTCTACCTCGCCTGACTCCTGAGGGTTGGCTCTGCCTCACTTGACCCCAAAGGGATGAATCCACCTCGCCCAACCCCTAAGGGTAGACTCTGCCTCACTAACCTCTAGGGACAGGCTCCGTCTCGCCTAACACCAAGGCCATGGGCTCCACCTCACCCGACCTCTAAGGGCTGGCTCTACCTCACCTAACCCTTGGGTTTGGGCTCCACCTCGCCCAAGCCTTGGGTTCGTGCTCCGCCTCATTCAGCATCAAGGTTGTGGGCTTCGCCTCACCCAACCCCTAAGGGATGGCTCCGCCTTAGCCAACATTGAGGCCATAGCCTCCGCCTCGCCCAAACCCTGAGGGTTGGCTCCATCTCACCCAACACTGAGGCCATAGGCTTTGCCTCACCTGACCCTAGAGGGTTGGCTCTGCCTCACCTAACACTAAGGCAGTGGGCTCCACCTTGCCCAACCCCCGAGGGATGGCTCCGCCTTGCTCGACCCTGAGGCTGGCGGCTTTGTCTCACCCGACAGAGACCCATACCACCATCAACCACTCTAGGTCCAAGCATATGGGCCTGGGTCAAAGCTCTGATGCTAGGGAAAAGACTGGCATGCCTCAATGTAGCCCGCGGTCCACGATGGAACATACCTGGGATTTCACATCAGGAACAACATCGGGCATACATGTATTATTCTGCCTAATCCCCATATGAACACTGATAGGCGCATTAGTTTGCCATGACATTTGCCAAGACTGAGTGGAGCGCCATGACCAGCAAACAATGCCTACACATGGCGCTAGTGACGGACAGGACCACAATGAGAAGTTGTCCCTATTGATGTCTATAGGGTCGGCGACACCCGTATAGAGGAGAAGGACCTGGCGATCCTAAAGGACTTCTTCCTCTCATTCTCTCCTCTTCCTCCACTGTAACCAGTGCTTTCCCTTAGCCTATAAAAGAGAAAGTAGGGCATCCCACAAGGGGCATTGGACAAACCCCAAACCAATTAGAACACACAAGCGCACAGTTGAGAAGCGACCAAGCCCTCAGCGCCCATTCGCTCCTCTCGCCAGAGACTTGGGACTTGTCCCTCTCTCAACCGTTTGTAACCCCTACTATGAACTTTCAGTGCCAATAACATGAGCAGCAGCAATGAACTATATGTAGGGACATTCTGCCCAAACTAGTATAAACCTCATGTCCTCTTAACACACCATCTAGGCTAGATGCGCAATATTAGAAATTTACTTGTTGGTGTTTACTCAAAACACCGACAGTTAGCACTTAGGGTTTTATTAATTCACCAAAACCAAACTAGAGCTTTTAGCATCCGTCATCATGATGTTTGTTGGCCTGATCAGCTTCATTAGCCCTGGCTCATTCCATGCGCTCCTAGTTGTATTCAGCCTGTTCTTTGGGGGTGCATGGAATCGGATAGGCATCATCTCTGTGTCCTTTGCTGGTGCCACCCCATCCTTCAAAAGATGTAGCATGTTGCATTCTCTGAGTGGGTGGTAGCTCCGCTCAGAATTGGACTCAGAGTCCATGTTCTCAGGGGTCGCTAGTAGGAGATCGTAGATGGACTCCAGATCCTGCTATATCATCCCCACAAACCCAGAGGATTTTGGCATCGTCGAACGGCCATTGCACCTAGCGAGCTCCCCCTCAAAGAATGCGATCGTGTCCCTCATTTTGGAGGGCAACACGGTGCTGGGGTTCCAAAATTCAGCCTCTAGTGGCAGGGGCCTACTTTTAGAGAGTTGGGTGAAAGCATTTGCCAACACATAGAAAACACGTTGGCTTAGCTATGGCTCAGGATTCTCCCCGATATATGCGTCAATTCTACATGCTAGTGCATTAGAGCCAACAATCATAGGACCGGCTCAGGCCAGTCTATGATCAGGCATCGAGATGTATGGTGGAGCCACATTCTCTTCGCTAAGTCGTAGCTGACCCAAGTGGTCGGCCACAAAGTCTAGGTCCCTGAAGCACAAAGCTTGGCTAGGGAGAAGACCATTGATGGGAGCTAGCCCATTGATGTCGGCGAACTCAAGGCTTTCAAAGCAAATGCAGCCACTAGGGGCCATGCCAAGAGCGAGTCCATCATAGGTGTAGGGAGCCATCGCTTCCTTCTCAACAAATGAGAGTGCACGACTATCCCCTACCTAGCGTGCCAAGTATCGGTGTTGTGTAAACCAAACTAATAAACTTATATAATTGTCGTGCTACTCTAGGAAGACGATGGTATCATCCAGAATAAATGAGGGTTTATACTAGTTTAGGCTAGAGCCCTACATCTTGTCTCAGAGATGATTGAGTGCATGTTCCTCACTTGAATGCTCTGAAGTTCTTACAATGGGCATGCAAGAATGGTGGAAGAGGTTGGAGAGCTAGAGCTAGGAGATGGACTACCTGAAGAGAAGCTCTATGAGCCCTACTATGATGGAGAATAAATAAAATGGTAGAGGATCAGAATGTGTCGAGATGGGTGCCCTGGCTGCCCTTATATAGAGTTTGGGGCCAGGGTGCATACAAAGGAGGAGATTCTCCTGACCAAAGGGTCGTGAGCCTAAGGGAGGTCCAAGCTAACTTGGCTTGCAATCTATGTTGTCTTGTGGTGCATGCCTGAGCGTGGTTGTCGTCACGGTCCTATGGCCACGTCGTGGCATGGTATGGCATGGTGCTACTGTGTGGCTATGGTGACACTATAGGCATGGCGTGGGTTCACTAGCTGTCCTTCATGATGTTGTCTCCACCACGATCTTCATCATCACCTCCTAGTTTCCTAGGGCATCATACAGGAGTTGGTAGCCACCCCTAGGTTGTTGGTCATCCTGTTAGTCAAAGGAACTGAGGGCCACAATCCCTATCATTAGGGTCATGGCTCTCATTGGTCTTGGTGGCCTCTAAGTCAAGGCCTTTGTTGTAGTGGGTAACATTGTACATCCATCTTGTCGGTCCATATCTGGCCGATGGGTGCTGTTACGACCGTCACCGCCTTGGGTGGTGTTGTCTTATCTGAATTACATGGCACAAAAGTGGCATTTGACCAGACTGAGGTGACCGTTGTCCCCTTGGTTCTTGTGGGGTCAGTGTGGCGTGCTTATCCTTGTTAGGGTAGGCATGCTTGGCGAGGCTCGACCTCTTGCCATTCCTCCTAAGGGTCAGGATGATGAAGAGGTCATGAGTCTTCATTCACCGTGCTGGGGATAGAAGGAAGGGGTCATGGCTAACCCTGGCCTTGGTGTTTGGCCTTGTTCGCTAGGCTCAGCTAGGCCTCGGTCATTCGGGCCTTCTCTAGTAGATGTGTCATGGGTTGCTTGGCCTGCTAACTAATCGATGCCTTGAGACACCCCCGGGGTTATAACCCCAACAAGTAATGAACATGTTCATCTTCTGGCACAAACGAGACATTATATTGACTGCTTCTTTGTTGCATGTTCAATGTTTGGAGGGAGTTGTTGAGGAGGTGGAGGTACTTTCACCATCTTGTGACCACACCACTTGCCTGAGCTACCACATTCTTCCCCACCTCCTAGTGAACACATGCAAGAGATGCCACAGCCTATGCCACAGTCTTCCCTACCTCCTAGAGAGCATGTGCCTAAGATGACATAGCCTTCTCTACCTTATAAGGAGCAAGGACCTGATATGGACCCAATCATGAACAACAAGGGCCTCTTGAAGAAGTGCATGCACAAGAGGGTTGGGACAAGGAGCCACCAATTCGAAAACTGCATCCAATCACCATAAGGCCAATTTTTACATCGATGAGAGACGTCACATCAACGTGCAAGTGGTATGCCCATGACCAATTCTAGCCTAAGAACCAAGTTAAAGAAATCCTAGCATGGGTTCTAAGGAGGCCGTCACCAGCAAACAACAACCGGCAAAGAAGTATCCAAATGTTGATGCCATCAAATGGTCAAAGGATTGCTCAAAAACATATGAAAGAGGCAAGCCCTTCCTACCAAACTAGGACATCCAGCACCTACCACTTGGAATGAGAAGGTTCCATGATTGGTATTTGCGTGTTATCCCAACGACCATAGATCTCATAGAAGCACGCTTTCCTACCGGTGTTGGTGCTCCTTAGCATAAGCAGAAAAGTTCGCAAGTGCATAGAAGTATCGTTGTAGCACTTCACCCAAATGTATTTAGGGTATCGTATTTTCCCAAAGGAATGGTAGTGTAAGCAGTCTCATGGCTAGTTTACCTAGGGGAACAAGATGAATGGTAACTTGGGTAGTGAGGTTCTTCTAAGGGTAGAAACCTTAAGAGAAGATAACTTTGCTACTATAGATTTACTTCGGGCACCGGATTGCACTTGGTATGCCAAGTGATGCTGCCCTATAGCTCTATGCCATATCTGGACATGGGGGATTACAAAGGACGTACAAGGCTGTCACCACCTACGCGCCTACCCCTCAACCGTGGGATACAAGGCAAACGAAGGTAGTGTGTAGCTTAGACACCACGTCTACGCTAACCGCTACTACTCTAGCATTGGCTAGGAACTTTCATCTTTATTAGGAGTCCTCTACTAGAGTACCCACCATGAGGACGGACGATGAACCCACAAGTAAGTACCAACAACGATAACTTTACTTAAGGGATCAAACCGAAAGATGAACATGAACTTCTAACTTCAAGTAGTAAGATGAACATAGACATACAAGTGTAGAGGGGGCCGACAAGTCTGGCACTCCATCCACCTGAGGTACAAGGCTCGCTGAGTACAAGAGGTAGAGGGTACTGCTACTTTGCTATTCCTCTAACTCTTTCCCTCTCTCACTCCCTACTCTAGAATAGCTAGAAGCTAATGAAATGTGTGTAGCCCTTCTTCTTCTCCCAATGTGTATCATGATGATGCATGTGAGGAGGGGGGCTCCTTTTATAGCTTGAAGTTGGTCGGTTAGCTCAGGTATTTTAGGAAAGCACCCATGCAACTACCTCCCCCAGCATTAATTGTACCGCTAGACGAACATGGGGCCAGGCTAAGCTAGGGGCGGTGCAGCCACACCCAGAGTGCGGCTGCACCCTGGGCTGCATGCCTGGCCACCACCTTTGGTGTGTGGGCTCCTAGCTAGGCCTAGGCCTCTACTATGCTGGTGTTCTGCCCCGAAGTTGGAGTTTGGTTAGGCTTTTGCATTTGTTTTGCTTGAATACACCTTATGTTTGTGCATTTTGGTGAATTTCATACTTGTGCCTACAAAACATGTATATACCAAAACTCATGGAAAATGTGAGTTGTAAAGCCCTATTCTAAGTTTTGGTAACCATATTTGTTTTATTTTGTTTAAATGTTGGCGGTAGAAATGTGAGTTAAGAACCGCCAACAAGCTCCCCCACACTTAGTCCTTTGCTCGTCCTCGAGTAAAGCTCTATGGACTTAAGCGGGTTTATCTCCTTGATTTGAAAATCTGCAAACAGGTTATTCCAAGCTTCACCTGAACTTGTGAACTTCCAAGTGTCTACCAAAATATCTTGGGTAATTGAAGAACGGAATAGCTTGGATTCAAATCTTCTCACTACATTCTTGCTCAGAAACTTGGGTATTTGTTTGATTTTGTAAAACATAAAGATAGCTTTTGTTCCTTGAATGATTCTCTCGGCTCACTCAAATTTGTAAGTGGTTCCTCACCAAGGCATTTTTGAAAATTTTGCCTTCTCTTTTGATCATCCTACTTCTAAGAGCTTATATGGAGCTTTAGGTAGGGATGAAAGTTGTGAAACACACTTACCTTACATATCTTGTAAAGATAAATCCTGGACCGCATTGGAGAGAAGCGTCATACTCTTAGATCAAAACAGTGCAAGTGCGTGGAAATTTTTGGTGGAAATATACTCCTCTATTGGATATGATCTCTTTTTCTTTCTTTTAATTTGAGACATGGCAAGCTTATTTTCTCCTTGAGCCTTCAAGTGCTCATCATTTTTTTCTTTTGTTTTTTTAATACTCTTGGGACCTTCATGTGTCCCTCTTTTTTCTATACTTTTTGCATAGCCTTGCTGTCTCTTTCTGAAATATGCTAGAGAGATCATTTTAAAACATGGAGTATTTATTTTGGTGATGGAAAACATGTTTTTGGTGTATTCCAAGTGTAGGAATAGCTGATTATTTGTGGCATGTACCTGAGTTTTGATCTTCGGAGCATGAAACATCTCTCAACGGGGTCACAAAACTTGACCAAACTCAATACAAAGTAAGAGACGTATATGGAAGGTTTTTGTCATGTATGAACATATATGGCCTTGGTAGGTATTTGAATGTCATTCAAGGAACATGCTATTCGAATTTTGTTTTGTAAATAAATCCCAAGTACTTTGCAAGAATAAGCAAGCATCATGTAATCCTACTATATCTCGTTCATCAATCACTTTGATACAATGGGTTCCCTATTAAAAAGTGTTCACAAGTTGTTAGGAATATTAGCAAGGAATAAAAAGTATGCAAACTTTTAATCATAGGAAGACATGGAGATGGAGCATAATCTTTTTAGTCCATTTTAAAACTTATTCAGTTTCTTTATTGGAATTAGAGAGTGAGAGTTGCACAAACCAATTTTGGATTTGACCATCTTTTGTGCAACCGAGTTGGAGGTGAGTGTGGTTCCTCCCCCACACTTGTTTTCAAATATGTTCTTATTTTGACAACAAAAAGAAAATAAAACAAGTGCAACAAAATATTTTTAATAATAAAAGCTTTATTCAATGATAAATTGATAGGCGCATTACAAGGTGAAATTCAAAATGATGGAAATGAAAAACTTCAAAGGAAAATGTTGCGCCCAAATTATTGATGCAATGGGATTGGTCTAAAGAGGTTCATCTAAAGCATCTACCACTCCTGCTGCCCTAGCCACCTTTTCTAACTTCTGGTTGAGCTTAAAGCGTAAGCTGTTGATGTCATCAACCAGATCCCTAATCTTGATGAGTTTGGCGGCTAGGCTATCGTTAAGGCCCCAAAGGAGTTCTTGTAGGCTATCATTCTCGGTGCTAAGAGAGGCGATGGAAGGACCCTTAGAAGGTGCGTCCTCATCATCACTTCTCTCATACTATCCTATGGGTCGCTTGATCGGGGGAAGCATTCTAAACCTCCTAATTCTAAGGAGCATGTGGAGTAATAAATCTAGACCGGGTGGACTCGGTGTGTGTGAGCCATAAGACATGGAGGTCTTGTGAGCGGGTTCTTTCCGCCTGGGTCGATTAAGGCACGTCCATTGTTGAACTGTGTGCGGTGAGACTTTGTAGTACTAACCACATACTCTGGTAAGCCTGAACTTGGCGATTCTATTACGAGAATGGCTACTCGCGCACTGGGAGTGGAGAGATGGCGGGAATAGCATGTACCCACGTGGCAATGGGCTGGATTGGTGGAGTACTGTATTCTCGGGTGGCGTGGACCCATTCTTGTTTAGAGGATCCGAGGGTAGGTTGGTATATGTAGGTCGGGGACCTGCATATATCATGTGGTCTGGAATCCCCAGCTGGGTTTTAATCGGTTCGAATCGTCGTTGCTCCTCGGTTATGGAGACTCACTTCTCTGTTCATCATCGTAGTATTAATAACTGGAACTCGAATAAGGCTTGTGAAGGTGTTGGATATGAAGTTTCATGATCTCAACATGGATCATGTCAGCTTTGTATATGTTTTTATGAAGTTTTCTATATGAAGAATTTTGTTAAAGAGCTTTTACGCAAAAGAACTTTGATTATTGTTAAAGCTATACCTTGAATCCCTGAGCCTGCATTCCTGAGTCTTCTCAATTTTGTTTCGGTTAAGTCTTGTTGAGTACTTTTGTACTCAGGGTTCGTTGACCCCTTGTTGCAGGTGAGCCTCATGAGCAGATCTGTTTTGGATCGTGCTCCATGACTATCGTTCGTTCTGACGATGAGAAGTAAAATGTGTGATCCTTGGGCAGGATGTTTATTTTGTGTGTTATGTATATATTAATTATGCCGCTCCACTACTACTATGGTTTGTAATAATTATCGAACTTAGTTTGTAAGGTTTGAAACAACTGGTTTGTAAACTATGCTATCGTAAGACTTCCGCTATTTTTACTCTGGTATTGATACTTGAATAAATTTTGTAATACTGCAATGACTCTATAACGTGATCCTGCTCGGAAATCGTGGATGATTCGGGGTTCCCCGAGGACACCCGACAGTCTTTTTAAGTTAATGGAAACATATGCATAAAATGTCAAAGGTCGTCGGACAGTGATAGGTGCATGTGGGCCCTATAACTTAGGAGGTTCTGCCACAGAATGGTATCAGAGCAATCGTTACAAGGTTTTTGTTGTATTGATTTACAAAAACTTCAAAATGATTTGGGATGACTAAATTTAACTTGCTAATTTGGTCCAAATTGCTTCTGACTTATCTTATTTCTTTCTCACCATTCCTTATTTGATTAAAAAGGTTTTGTGTGGTGGAGTAGTAATATTACTATGCCCTATATAAAAATAAATTTTGTTTATGTGCATTATAAGCTTTGATGATTTTGTTCCTAAGAACGATTCATGCATCATTATTAATTCACTCGTTACTTCCTTCACCTCTGAGTCTAGAGTTGAGTAGTGAGTCTGGTTTAAGTAATGTAATCCATCATAGCTACTCTTTAGACTTTGATCAAGTGGTCTTACTTGGATTAAATTAGCTTCCTACAGTATGGCTCATACCAAGATGACGCCCCATAAGTCCACTAGACCCAAAGGAGTTCCTCATCACCAACTTGCCCCTAGGAATGACGGTGCTAGTAGTAGCAGCTCTAGGCCTAATCCCCAGGCGGAGATACAGAGAATTTCTGCAGAATTAGCACAAGCTACTAGAGATAGGGCTTTGGATGCTATACAGGTAGGAGAATTATAGGATCAATTAAGGCGTCTCACCACCGCACATAGGAACTATGAAAGCATGTTAGTTCGTATGGTGGAGGGACGAAATGAGGCTTGGCATAGGGAAAATGTAGCTAGAGCTAGAACTCATGAGCTAGAATTCTATGTAGAAGATTTAGAAGAACATAATACCTATCTACATGAGGAAGTTCATAGGCTTAGCAATCTACTAAATCCAAATCATGAGCCTCAAGCTGATGCCATGGACCTCGGTGTCATCCTTGCCGATGATAATGAATCGGAAGAGGAAGAAGAAGAAGATCCTGAAGAATTAGTAATGATCAATGAAAGTGATGATGAAGGCGGTAATAATTCCGGAATGGATACCGAGCCTGAAGTTTGAAGTAATCACGGAAAAGAGTAGAGTTGTATAATAGTTAATTATGGTTAAGCTATGTATCTTGTTTTGGTACTTATAGGGTCTGGTGTTTATAGTAGTAAACCCTATGTGATGTGTCTGGAGTAAGCTTTTGTGCAATTCAATAAAGGCTTGTGAATAAAGTTTGGTTTGTTATGAGCAGATGCGTCGTACGCGGGGTTCATATGTTCCTGGAACTTCACAAGATGAGGATGGTATTCCAGATCTGCCACCAGTTCCAACAAATCTAGCTGATGCTATAACTGCACTTGTCAATGTGACGGCTGAAAATTCCCGTTTGCTTCATGAGATCGCCCTAAGTAATCAGAATCAGATGCAAGGAAACCGTGGTCGTCACCATAACAGATAGGAGGCTACATATATTGATTTTACAGACACAAGACCACCGGTGTTCACCAAGGCAGATGAACCATTGGAGGCTGATGACTGGCTTCGAACCATGGAGCAGAAATTTGACCTTATTCCATGCACGGAGTATCAGAAACCTATGTTTGCCGCCCAGCAACTTAGAGGAGCAGCAAGTGCTTGGTGGGCAAACTTAGTGGCTATGCAACCAGCTGGCATTCCAATAACTTGGGCTGAGTTCCGTACTGCCTTCAGAGCCCATTATATCCCTGAAGGAGTGATGGCAATGAAGCTAGATGAATTCCTTGCTTTGAAACAAGGAGATCAAACAGTGATGCAGTATGTGGGAAGATTCAATCACCTGTCACAATATGCATCTGAACATGTTAATACTGATGCCAAGAAGAAGAGATGGTTTATGAGAGGTTTAAATACCAAGCTGCAAACAATGATGACAACTTGCACCAATGTCACTTATCATGAGGCAGTAAATATTGCAATTGCTTCAGAGTCAAAGTATCGGTAGCATAAGGAGCTCAAAAAGAAAAAGAGTGTGCCGTCTGGATCTTTTGGGGGAAATCAGAAGAGGCAGAGGGTGATTTATCATCCAGTACATCATAATCGTCCTCCTTATCGTCCGCCGCAGTTTCAGGCTGGGCAACAGTTAAATGTCCGTCCTGCTATAACCTATCCGAATTCACAGTCAACCAATGCTTCTGGTGGCAATGCTCCAACGTCCCAGGGTCACAACTACCCATGCTACAATTGTGGAAGGACTGGTCATTTCTCCAGGGAATGTCCACATCCTAGGCAGGCTAATCAAAATTATCAGAAGGCCCCTACCAATCGACAATAGGGTCAGGCACCAAACAAGAACCCCAATCAGAATGCTCAGAAGGGCAAAGATGAAAGGAAGACAGGACGGGTGTTCTATATTCAAGCTGGAGAAATTCTAGAAGGGGAGCCAGTGATGATGGGTATGTTTCCTGTTGCCAATCACCCTGCAGTTATACTTTTTGATTCTGGCGCATCGCATTCATTCATCAATAGAACATTTGTCGTGAAGCATGAAATTTCAATTGGGGCAACAAAGGAAAGTTTCTTTATACAGTCGCCCGGGGGACGTCTGTGTACTAAGGAAATGGTATACCAGGTACCCGTAAACCTGGGTGGGCATATTTTTCCCACTACCATGATTATCCTTAAGGATCAGGATATAGATGTAATCTTGGGAATGAATTGGATGTATCAGCATAAGGCTGTTATAGATGCTTTGAATAGGACTTTAAGAGTAAGTTTGCCTGATAGTAATTCTCAACTTCTCATCCAACTTCCAACTCTAAGAAGATCAGTGGGCAAGGTTTGTGCAACTGTTGTCAAAGAGATTAGAGATATTCCGGTAGTGTGTGAATTTCCGGATGTGTTTCCAGAAGATCTACCCGGTCTACCACCTGATAGGGATGTCCAGTTTAACATAGAATTACAACCTAGAACAGCTCTGATTTCTCGGAGGGCTTATAGGATGCCACCTAAGGAATTGGCTGAGTTGAAGACTCAGTTACAAGAATTGATTGAGAAGGGGTTTATCCAACCTAGTTCCTCACCTTGGGGATGTCCGGCAATATTTGTGAAAAAGAAAGATGAGACCCTGAGGTTATGTGTTGACTATCGCCCGTTGAATGAAGTGACTATCAAGAATAAGTATCCCTTACCTCGGATAGATTTGCTTTTTGATCAACTGGCTGGAGCCAAAGTTTTCTCCAAGATAGATTTGAGGTCAGGCTATCACCAAATCAAGATTAAGTCTGAGGATATTCCCAAAACGGCATTTACCACAAGATATGGATTGTATGAATACTTGGTAATGTCTTTTGGTTTGACAAATGCTCCAGCTCATTTCATGTATCTGATGAACTCAGTATTCATGCCTGAGCTAGACAAGTTTGTAGTGGTGTTTATTGATGACATTCTAGTATATTCCAAGAATAAGAAAGAACATGCGGAACATCTTAGGATTGTTCTGACCCGCTTGAGAGAACATCAACTATATGCCAAGTTCAGCAAGTGTGATTTTTGGCTTAAGGAAGTGCAATTTCTTGGACATGTCTTATCAGCCGAAGGAGTTGCAGTTGATCCTAGCAAAGTGAAGGATGTGCTTGATTGGAAACCGCCAACCACAGTTCATCAAGTTCAGAGTTTTCTTGGATTGGCGGGGTATTACCGTCGGTTTATTCCAGAATTCTCTAAAGTATCAAAGCCCATAACTGAGTTGTTGAAGAATCAAGTCAAGTTTGTCTGGTCATCAGAGTGTGAGGAGGCTTTCCAGACTTTAAAGAGGCTGTTGACTACTGCACCAGTATTAGCCCAACCTGATATCGAGAAGCCATTTGATGTTTATTGTGATGCTTCAGGTATTGGTATGGGATGTGTGTTGATGCAAGAAGGCCAAGTCATTGCCTATGCATCTAGGCAACTTAAGCAACATGAAGAACACTATCCGACTCATGATCTAGAGTTAGCCGCAGTTGTCCATGCTCTGAAGATTTGGCGGCATTACCTGCTTGGTAATACGTGCCATATTTATACAGATCACAAGAGTTTAAAGTATATCTTTACTCAATTGGATTTGAACATGCGACAAAGAAGATGGTTAGAACTGATTAAGGATTATGATTTGGAAGTATATTATCACCCGGGTAAAGCAAATGTGGTTGCAGATGCCCTTAGTCACAAAAGTTATTGCAATTGTCTAACAGTGAGAACAATGGGTTTGACGCTATGTCAAGAAATGGAGAAGTTGAATGTAGAGGTAATTCAACAAGGTAGTTTGACCAACATAATTGTTGAAGCCACTATTCGAGATCAAGTTATTGTTGCTCAGAAGGAAAACAAGGGTATAGCCCATATCAAGGAAAGAGTCAAGAATGGAAAAGCAGAATGCTTCAGCATAGATGATGAAGATGTGTTATGGTTCAAGGATCGCCTGGTGGTACCAAAAGTTCCTGAGTTGCGGCAGTCAATTCTAGAAGAGGCACATGCTACTAGGTTATCTATCCATCCGGGAAGCAACAAGATGTACCATGACTTAAAGCAAAGATTTTGGTGGACTAAAATGAAAATAGAGATTGCTAGATATATAGCGAAGTGTGATACTTGTCAAAAGGTGAAAGCAATACATTTGAGGTCTGCTGGTGAATTACAACCATTACCTATTCCATCTTGGAAATGGGAGGACATAAGTATGGATTTTATTGTTGGTCTACCCAAGACATCAAAGGGATTTGATTCAGTATGGGTTATTGTAGATCGACTAACCAAATCAGCACATTTTCTTCCAGTCCAGAATACATATCCCACTATACAGTATGCCAAGATGTATTTAGAGCGAATTGTGAGTCTCCATGGAGTACCCAAGACTATTGTGTCAGATAGGCGTACATAGTTTGTCTCCAACTTTTGGAAACAATTGCATTCTTCATTGGGTACCAAACTTCTGTATAGTACAGCTTATCATCCACAGACTGATGGACAGACTGAAAGAGTCAATCAAGTACTTGAAGATATGTTAAGGTGTTGTGTCCTTAACTATTCCAATAAGTGGGATGAGTGCTTACCTTTGGCTGAGTTCTCATACAACAATAGTTATCAGGAAAGCATTAGAATGGCTCCATTTGAAGCACTCTATGGTCGTAGATGCAGAACATCATTGAGTTGGTCTGAGCCGGGAGAGAGAAGATTCTTTGGAGTTGACCTTGTGAAAGAAACAGAAGACAAGGTTAGGCAAATACAGAGTAATCTAAAGATAGCTCAGTCCCGCCAAAAGAGTTATGCGGATAGACGGCGGAGACCATTGGTATTCAACAAAGGAGATTTTGTATATCTGAAAGTATCACCAATGAAGGGAGTCAACCGTTTTGGTGTTAAAGGAAAGTTGGCACCCCGATACATTGGACCATATCAAATTTTGAAGAGGTATGGAAAAGTGGCATATCGCTTGAAATTACCTGAACATCTCGCAGCTGTGCATGATGTGTTCCATGTTTCTCAATTGAAAAAGTGTCTCCAAGTGCCTGAACAGAATGTTGAAGTTGAAGGAGTGGAACTAGAACCGGATTTAACTTATTCCGAATATCCTATCCGAGTGTTAGATCAGAAAGATCGTGTTACTTGAAGACGGACAATCAAGTTCTATAAAATACAATGGAATCAACATTCAGAAGAAGAAGCTACTTGGGAATCCGAAGATTACTTGTTAGAAAAATTTCTAGAGTTTCTTGCGGCAATATAGAATAATGTTAGTGTACTATGTTGTTACCAATCAAGTTTGTAAAGGAACCTCATCTATTTTATGAACAGATTTTGGATATTTTTGGACTGACACATTTCCTTTTCCATTACTTACCCTATGACTTTGAATCTCGGGACGAGATTTCTTTTAGGGGGAAGGATTGTAACACCTCGGGTGTTTAAATACTAAAACAGGACATGTCATCATATGCATTACAAAGCATTTGGTTATATGGAAAACTTTGATATGCATTCACTAAAACAAGTCTACATTTATGTTATGAGTGTTGCCTTGTATGGTTTGAATTGAGTTAAAAATTTGGGTTGAATTTTGAATTTTCAAGAAAACCTTGATTTTTCAGTATTTAAAGCCTACCCTGAAAAACTCATTTCAAAATCTAAGCATATTTTGGGGTTGAGCCTAAAAGCAAAAGTGTAGAGCTTGTCAAGTTATACAAAGTTTGTTTTTGGAGTTTTCAAAGTTGTTTAGAAAAATTTGAAGTAATTTGAAAAGGCGAGATTCTTTAAATGTTCCCTTTTCGAATTCAAATTTGCATTTCAAAATGTAGACCGAATTTGGGTATGGTTATAAAAGTAAAGTTGTAGAACTTTAAATTTGGAACAACTTTTATTTTTGGAGATTTTTGAGTTGTTACATAAATTTGGGAGTAATTTGGATTTTTAAATCGAATGGCAGTTTGGTAATTCTGATGAACAGTAACCACGGAAGCCAAATTACCGTCTACGATCTTCCTTCTGCTTCCAGACGCGACTGTGGCCGTCCTTGGCTTTGCGCTGGCATGGGAAAGGCCCCTGCGTGGCTTCTCTTTGCTTCCTGGCCGTCCTATAAAGCCTGTGCAGTCGTCGTTCTTCGTTTTCCCTTCTCTGTTTTCTCCCGTCGCCATTGCCGCTGCTCTGTCCAGCTTTCACCATCGATTCAGCGTCGTTGCCGTCCCAGCAAAGCCTGTCCTAGCTTCGCCTGATCCTTGCGCACCCAGCCAGCCAGTTTTGGTCACTTGATTTCATCGGGAACCCCCGTTCGTTGCTCTTCTTCCTCGCGGCCGGCAGCACCGCCGTCGTGAGCGTGTCGCCATGGCCAGAGCTCTCTGGTGCGTATTTGTCCTTGCTCGGCGTAGCTCCAGCTTTGCCTTGATGCCGTGGTGCTTAATACCTTGTTGCTTGGTAGTTTTGTCCACCGTAGTCGCCGGAGCACCGCCACCGTCAACGTTTTGCTCTGCCATGGTTGCTCGGATCGTCAACCTGCTTCACCGTTGCTTCTCCAACCCTGTTCTTTGCTCCATCGAGTTTAGGGTGAGCTACTGGTGCTTCCTGTGCACGTTGAACCACTCATCCATTGCTCTTTTGATCCAGCTTTATGCTCCAGTGCGTTCGGGGTGAGCTCCAGGTTCTTTTCCGAGTTGTTTTTGTGAGCTCCAGGTTCTTTTCCGAGTTGTTTTTGTGAGCTCCAGGTTCTTTTCCGAATTGTTTTTGTGAGCTCCAGGTTCTTTTCCGAGTTGTTTTTGTGAGCTCCAGGTTCTTTTCCGAGTTGTTTGTGTGAGCTCTAGGTTCTTTTCCGAGTAGTTTTTGTGAGCTCCAGGTTCTTTTCCGAGTTGTTTGTGTGAGCTCTAGGTTCTTTTCCGAGTAGTTTTTGTGAGCTCCAGGTTCTTTTCCGAGTTGTTTTTGTGAGCTCCAGGTTCTTTTCCGAGTTGTTTGTGTGAGCTCTAGGTTCTTTTCCGAGTAGTTTTTGTGAGCTCCAGGTTCTTTTCCGAGTAGTTTTTGTGAGCTCCAGGTTCTTTTCCGAGTTGTTTGTGTGAGCTCCAAGTTCTTTTTCCGAGTTGTTTGTGTGAGCTCTAAGTTCTTTTTCCGAGTTGTTTGTGTGACTCCTGGTTCTTTCCGAGTTGTTTGTGTGAGCGGGTGAGTTCAAAATGGAATTTTTCCTTTTTCAGAAATGATTGAATAGTGCTGTAATTTGTTATTTTTGTGTAGATTTATTTAGAGCTCCAAAAATTATGAAAATTTTTGTGTGACCTCTCTGTGATGTATATTATTTAGGAAAAATATTAAATGTTACTTTTCAGTCATTTTTGAATGTGATAAAAATTGCTCAATTAATTAATAAATGAGTTTTCATGATTTTTCTAGGCTTAATTAATTATCCAAAAATTATGAAAATTATTTTGCCACTTAGTTATCATGTGATGAACTTTTAAAAAAAAAATTTGAGTTCAATTGAAATAAGTTTTATGAATATGTTTAATTAGTTGTTAATTGGCATCCATCATCGAGCATCATATTTTGTATCTCGCATCATGTTAAACATGGCAATGTTACTACGTGTAGTGAACGAAGGTGAGCACGTGGTAGTTAATCAAGTTGTGGAGGAGGTTAATCCGTCTGTTGAGGTGGGATCGAATACTTGTGTAACATCGCAGGAGCTGGACTTTTCCATCAACGAAGGCAAGCCCCGGATGCATACAACCCTACCTTGTGTTTTACAAATTAAATTCGCTTTTGCTTTCCGTTACTGCATTAAGTGATTAGGAGTTAAGTGGAAACCTAATTGGTGCATTACCAACCTTGTTTTTCCATATCTACCTTGTTACCAGTTTTAATTCGAAAATGACTAGATATGCTTAGTCATGCTTAGCCAGGTGATTACCTGTCATCTGCAGGTTTTAAATGGATCTTTGGTTACTTATGTTATCATGAAATATGAGCATGTGGAGTAATAAATCTAGACCGGGTGGACTCGGTGTGTGTGAGCCATAAGACATGGAGGTCTTGTGAGCGGGTTCTTTCCGCCTGGGTCGATTAAGGCACGTCCGTTGTTGAACTGTGTGCGATGAGACTTTGTAGTACTAACCACATACTCTGGTAAGCCTGAACTTGGCGATTCTATTACGAGAATGGCTACTCGCGCACTGGGAGTGGAGAGATGGCGGGAATAGCATGTACCCACGTGGCAATGGGCTGGATTGGTGGAGTACTGTATTCTCGGGTGGCGCGGACCCGTTCTTGTTTAGAGGATCCGAGGGTAGGTTGGTATATGTAGGTCGGGGACCTGCATATATCGTGTGGTCTGAAATCCCCAGCTGGGTTTTAATCGGTTCGAATCATCGTTGCTCCTCGGTTATGGAGACTCACTTCTCTGTTCATCATCGTAGTATTAATAACTGGAACTCGAATAAGGCTTGTGAAGGTGTTGGATATGAAGTTTCATGATCTCAACATGGATCATGTCAGCTTTGTATATGTTTTTATGAAGTTTTCTATATGAAGAATTTTGTTAAAGAGCTTTTACGCAAAAGAACTTTGATTATTGTTAAAGCTATACCTTGAATCTCTGAGCCTGCATTCCTGAGTCTTCTCAATTTTGTTTCGGTTAAGTCTTGTTGAGTACTTTTGTACTCAGGGTTCGTTGACCCCTTGTTGCAGGTGAGCCTCATGAGCAGATCTGTTTTGGATCGTGCTGCATGACTATCGTTCGTTCTGACGATGAGAAGTAAAATATGTGATCCTTGGGCAGGATGTTTATTTTGTGTGTTATGTATATATTAATTATGCCGCTCCACTACTACTATGGTTTGTAATAATTATCGAACTTAGTTTGTAAGGTTTGAAACAACTGGTTTGTAAACTATGCTATCGTAAGACTTCCGCTATTTTTACTCTGGTGTTGATACTTGAATAAATGTTGTAATACTGCAATGACTCTGTAACGTGATCCTGCTCGGAAATCGTGGATGATTCGGGGTTCCCCGAGGACACCCGACAGTCTTTTTAAGTTAATGGAAACATATGCATAAAATGTCAAAGGTCGTCGGACAGTGACATTTGCATGTGGTCCCTATAACTTAGGAGGTTCTGCCACAATTGGCAGCCACGGCCAAGTTGGTACTTGGGGTCTTGTAGACGTCGTGGTCGTCGACACAGACAAATTCGTCATCGAAGTTGCATTGGAGAGGGCGTGGCCTCCCTTGTGAGTCAAGTTGTTCGTTGCGAACAGCCTCGGCTAGCACAATGGTGGCCTCGTTTGCTCTACGCTACGCATGGTTGGCGTTCCTATTAACATGAGTAGCACGGTCCTCGTTAGTTTCCCCATCCCGTGGGGGGCTATCGACACTGACGTTGAAAATTCCACCTCCATGGAAGGGTGGGAAAGGAGGTTGTATAGTGGAGGATTCAGCGACAGTCTCCGTAGAGCCCTAGGACTCAGAGTCTGGATTTTCCTCTAGGATGGTTTGGAGGGATGCTTTGGGGCATCGGCTGATGTGCAACATGTTGACAGTTGGTGGGGGTTGGTCAGCGATCTAGTCGGTGAGAGGATGGATGTATCTCGCCTGGTCGGCGAATTTGCCCCTTAGGGCATCTTGATTAGGGGTGGCGATGCTAGTGAGCTCAAAGGGGTAGGGCCATAACCCCTAGAGTTTGTTGATTAGCCTTCGATAGATCTGAGTTAGAGGGTGGTCGACGTTGAACCAAAGTGGTCAGACCTAATTCTGCGATGGAGAGGTAATCGGTGAGCTTCTAGCCAACCTGATCAATGGATGCGATTAGATCGTCATTGTTGATCTACCTCCTCGGGTAGTGGGGAAGCGGGCGGTGAATTATTAGTAAAGACAACCTTGGAGGCAGTTCTAAAATTAGATCTATAGTCATAGGTGTTGGGGTGAACGGCGTAGAATCGATTTGCACTGGCTCAATGAGCTCTCTATCTCCATCAGCATTGATGACCCAGGAGATTGATCCGACCGTAAAGATCTGGCTAGGCTTTGGAGAAGATAAAGAGCCTATAAAATTTACCTTCTTGTTTGACATGGAAACAGCATGCACACCCCTACCTGGCACGCCAACTGTCAACAAAATATCGTCGGTGGTTCTCTGAGGAGTATCCCACAAAGGTAGATTGATCGGCAGAGGTGCGCGTAATCAAGAATAAGAAGCCAATAGAGACACAAGAGTTAGATAGGTTCGGGCCATCAGCGTGACATAATACCCTACTCCTGTGGTCTATTGGATTGTATTGGCTTCATATGATATTGCATGTGTTTGGAGGGGGTCCATGCCTGCCTTATATAGTCTGGGGGTAGGATTACAAGTCAGTTAGATCTAGGAGATAACCGGAAAGTAATAACAGATTACAAGAATCATGGGATCAATCGTATCCTAATAGATCTCGTAGTATCTTCAGGATATCTTCTCGGTGTCTTGTGGGGCACGTCGAGCAACGTCATACTCCACAAGGCTTCGTCTTATGGGCTGGACCACCCCTAGGAGCATAGCCCATCTAGTTTGTCATGGGTATCCGGGGTCATACCCCCCCACACTTGTACAAAGTGAGGGCATGGCTGGCCATTGCTAAGCTTCTAGGAACTTGAGTACTAGTGGAGGGAGAGGAGAAAGCTTGTAGCTTGATGTGAGAAGAGGAGAGGCCATGAGGGTGGTTTGTATAGGTGGCTCGGCCTCTACCGCAAAGGAAACAAACCAAGCACCTCCATAGACATGATACTCATGGGATTAGAGAGATACATGAGAAGATTGGGGGTCAGAGGAGCCATGGGGGGCACCTCTAGGTCCTCCCCCTGGCCTGAGTTTGTGTCCAGATACACATGTATGTGTGGTGATCCTAGAGATGCTGGTGCTTGGATTTGATTCAGTAGGATCAGCGAGTGATAGAGTGAGATGCACATTATCATGATGAATCAAAAGGATATTCATGTTGCAAAAGTTACATGATTTTGTAATAATGAATGGATATTCATGTAATCAGCAAGAATCAACAAGATTAAGCAAGAATAAGCAAAAGATCATGGTTTGTCTAGTGAGGGTATAAAGGTCATTTTACCATGATAAATTGCTTAGAAATGAATAAACAATTTTTATATTTGAAGTAAATGAAAGAATATGTTAGCATAAATATTTTTAAATTTTCATAAGTTTTGAATGAATTTATCATAAGCAATTAAATCTATTCTATCCAATTCTTGGTTAAAGTCAATATTATGAGAAGGTTCTAGGAAAATTTTCAAACGTTGACCGTTGACTTTGAAAATGTTACCATCATCATCCTAGATGGTGATCACGCTATGTGGTGAAGTGTTGATGACGGTGTACGGTCCTTGCCATTTACTTCACAATTTTCCTTCACCGAATAGCTTCACTTTTGAATTGAAGAGCAAGACCTTATCTCCTTGCTTGAATTTCTAGAGCTTGATTCGGTGATCGTGCCATCTTTTGGTTCTTTCCTTATAAAGCTTGGCATAGTGGTATGCCTTCTCTCGCCATTCTTCTAGCTTGGCTATTTGTTTTTGTCTGTTTTTTACGGCTAGCTTCAATCCATATTCTAGCTTTTGATTGCCTAGTGAGCTCGATGCTCAAGCCCAATAGGCAAGTGGCAACTTTTTCCATAAACTAGCTAGTATGGTGACATGCCTATGGGGGTTTTGTAAGCTGTCCTATATACCCAGAGTGCATCAGGAAGCTTGTTCTTCCATCCTTTCCCCCATCTCATTGACCATTTTTTGTAAGATGTTTTTAATTTGTTTATTGAGGTCTCGGCTTGGCCACTAGTTTGGGGATGGTATGGAGTGGCAATATTATGCTTGGCACCTAGCTCTCTCAGGAATGCTATGAATGTCTTGTCTATGAAGTGAGATCCCCCATCGCTTATTACCATCCTTGGTGATCCAAAGCGAGGGAAGATCACTTCATGAAACATCTTCCTTGCATGCCTGGCATTAGCAGCTCAGCAAGGTAGTGCTTCCACCCATTTTGACACATAGTCAACAGCGACAAGGATGTACTACTCGCAATCTTAGGACTTTTGGAATGGTCTCATGAAGTCAATGCCCCACACATCAAATATTTCTTGTTGAAGATTGTAGTGTAGGGGCATCGCATTGCGACAGTTGATGCTTCCTTGGAATTGGCACTTCCGACACCTTCTGATGAACTCCTTGGTGTCCTCGTACATCATTGGCCAGAAGAACCCACACAGCTAGATTTTGGCTTGTGTGCAGAATACTCCATAATGGCCTCCGCACGGTGTTGCATGGCATCTTTCAATGATTTGCAGACCCTCTGCTATTGGCACACACCTCCTTAGCAGGCCATCCGATTAGACCCGGTATAGATATGGAGCATCCCAAAGGTGACGTCGACTCTCAACATGCAATTTTCTTCTATTTTCACCTGGTGGAACATAGCTTGAAACCATGTAATTTACGATGTTTGCATACCATGGGTTGGAGTACGTCACCTTAAGCAGCATGTCATCGCGTAGGAAGTCATTATTTGGCAGTTCTTGCATGTTAGTGACTTGAATACATGACAAATGATATGCAATGGTATTCTCTACTCCCTTTCTATCTTTAATTTCAAGGTCAAATTCTTGGAGTAAGAGAATCCATCTTATTAACTGAGTTTAGCGTCTTTCTTAAATATTTTAGTGCCGCATGATCAGTATAAATGATAACTTTTGCACCCACTAAGTAAGACCTAAACCTATCAATAGCAAAAATGATTGCTAAGAGCTCTTTTTCTGTGGTAGCGTAGTTAAGTTGTGCCCCCATCAGCATTTTGCTAGCGTATGCGATTGCGTGATGCTTCTTATCTTTGGTTTGACCAAGGACCGCACCAACAGCATAGTCACTAGCATCACACATGATCTCAAATGGCAGCGACCAATTGGGTGGTTGGATGATTGGCACTGAGATGAGTGATTTCTTGAGAGTGTGGAAAGCGGTTAAGCACTCATCTATGAACTCAAACGGTGCATCCTTAGCTAACAGGTTCATGAGGGGTCGAGCGATTTGTGAAAAATCTTTGATAAACCACCTATAGAACCCTACATGACCTAGGAAACTATGGATCCCTTTTACGTTCATGGGGGGTGGTAGCTGCTCAATCACCTCTATATTGGCCTTATCTACCTCAATCCCCCTCTTGGACACAAGGTGCCCAAGCACGATGCCTTCATGGACCATAAAGTGGCACTTTCCCCAGTTAAGTACCAGGTCCTTTTCTTGGCATCTCTGCAAGACTTTGTCTAGATTCTCCAGACAGTGGTCAAAGGTTTTGAAATAGACTAAAAATCATTTATGAAAACCTCCATAATTTCTTCTATCATGTCTGAGAAAATAGACATCATTCACTGTTGGAACGATGAGGGGGCATTACACAACCCGAATGACATTCTACGATAGGCATATGTTCCATATGAGCATGTGAACGTCATCTTGCTCTGATCATCGGGGTGGATGGGAATTTGAAGATACCATGAATACCCATCAAGGAAACAGAAGAAAGAATGCTTCATCAACCGCTCTAACATTTCATCAATGAAAGGCAGTGGGAAGTGGTCTTTCTTTATTGTCGCGTTGAGTTTCTGGTAATCAATACACAATCTCCACCCCGTGATGGCATGTTGTGGAATCAGCTCATTTTTATTGTTTTCAACGACCATCATGTCTCCTTTCTTTGGAACCACTTGGACAGGACTAACCCAGTCGCTATGTGGTACGGGATAAATAATCCTAGCATGAAGAAGTTTGAGGACTTCCTTCTTCACGACTTCCCACATCGCATTATTGAGCTTGCGTTGGGGTTCATGTGATGGTGTGCTTGCAGGGTCAATTGGAATGCGATGGGTACAGAGAGTTGGGCAAATCCCCTTGAGATCTTGCAAGGAATACCCAAAGACCACCCTATGTTTCTCTAAAATGGCAATGAGTTTGGACGTCTCCTCATCAGAAAGCTTATTGCTAATGATTATAGGAGTTTCTTTGTCGCCATTTAGGAAAGTATAGTGTAAGCCAGCAGGTAGGGGTTTTAGCTCAACCGGAGGTCATGCCGGTGCTTCCTCTTGAGGAAGATCTATGGTTTCTCCTAAGTCATCCTCTTCTTCAACAAAGAGTTTTGCATCTTTTTCTATGGATGACTTGGGAGGATCAAAGGGCAAAACCGACATAACTTCCATGGGTAGGTCAAGAGGGAGGAGGGATTTTGCCACCGAGTTTTTAGCTCAAGTGATAGGAATGGAAAAGGTGTCTCTCCCCAACTTTACGTCCAAATCCCTAGATGATGATGGTTTAAGAAACTTTTCTAGGGGACGCCCTATCATGACATCAAAATCTTTGATGTCAAAGATATGGAAGTCTAGAGAAATCTTTGTTTGCTCATGATATAAGGATATATCATGAAGAATCCCTAGACCTTCTAGTCTAAGGTGGGGTGCAATTCTGTAGGTTTTGACTATTGGAGCAAGAGGTTCTTTGTCAAAGAAAGTTGACGCAAAAGTTAAGGACATGATGTTTACTCCAATAGTGGGATTGTAAAGCAGTTCCACCATCATCCCATGAATTTTGCATTGAATAGTTGAAGAAGGTACACGAATCTAAATTTCTTTAGAAGAACATTCCACTTCCTCAATCCATTCATTGCTCAAAATTGTGGTCAACTCCTTAATTGATTCCCTCAGGAATTGTTTGTCTAAGGGATCTAAAGGAGTGACTGGAACTGGTGGCCTCTTTTGGCATGAGTATTTCGAGGTGTTTCTGAATTCTTCAAAAAGTTCATCCTCGAAATACAGAAGGTCCAAAGGTTGGAAACCTTCCTTTGGATCTTCTGGTTTAGGCAAGGATATCTCTAAAGATGTTATGGGTTCGGCCTTAGCCGAAGAGACTTCCTCATGGCTCGGCTCAGGTTCTACACGGAGGGGTTCTAGCAGAGGAGTATTCTCTAGAATGCGGTCTAGGAGAGCTTCTCCTTCCGCTGTGGTTTTATGAGTAAACGAACCTCCGGCAGCTACGTCGAACTATAGGGCAGATTCCTTGCTAAGCCCTAACCATAAATGTTGTAAAAGCACATGGTTGGGTATAGACAAGTCTGGGCCAAATCTCATTAAAATTGAGAATCTGTCCGAAGCTGCACCTATGGTTTCCTTCTCTTTTTATTGGAAGTTGACTATCTCTTGTCGTAGGGAAGCAATTCAGGATATAGGGAAGAACACAAGACAAAATATGTTCCATAATTCTTCCCAATCGCTAGTTACCTTCCCTACCATTGTTTTGCCCTCTCATCAAGTGAGAAAGGAAACCACTTCCACCGAAGAGTTTCTTGTGACATGCCTAAAATGGTCATGCAATCATAGAGCTGCTCAAACTCCCTTAGATGGTAGGCGTTTTCAAAATCTAACCCCAAGAAGGCTTGTTCCCAGACCATGGCTATAAAGCCAGGGCGGAGTTCGTAACTTCAAGCTATGGTTGGCTTTGAGGATTGTGGTGGTTCAATGAACTCGCCCTTGGGAGCAGAAAGGTTTTGAATGGTAGGCTGCTCCATTGGAAAAGAGTAAAAAGAAAAGAAAGGTAAAAATAAAGGATACGCGGGCAAACTAGGCTCAGAGACTAAAATGACAACCGTTCCCCGGCAATGGAGCTAGAAATGCTTGTTGGTGCTTCTAGCGTAAGCAGAAAAGTTCACAAGCGCACGGAAGTACCGTTGTAGCACTTGTCCTAGAAGTATTTAGGGTATCATATTATCCCAAATGAACGGTAGTGTAAGCAGTCTCTTGGCTAGTTTACATAGGGGAACAAGATGAAGGGTAACTTGGGTAGTGAGGTTCTTCTAGGGGTAGAAATCTTAAGCGAAGATAACTTTGCTACTATAGACTTACTTCGAGCATCAGATTGCACTTGGTCTGCCAAGTGAAGTCGGCCTATAGCTCTACGCCATATCCAGACATGGGGGATTACAAAGGATGGATAGGGCTATCACCACCTGCCGCCTACCCCTCAACCATGGGATACGAGGCAAACAAAGGTAATGTGTAGCTTAGACACCATGTCTATGCTAACCCCTACTACTCTAACATTGGCTAGGAACGTTTGTCTTTATCAGGAGTCCTCTACTAGAGTACCCGCCACAAGGATGGACGACAAATCCGCAAGTAAGTAGCAACAATGATAACTTTACTTAAGGGATCAAAACCAAAAGATGAACATGAACTTCTTACTTCAAGTAGTAAGATGAACGTAGAGGGACAAGTGTAGAGGGGACTGACAAGTCTGGCACTCCGTCCACCTGAGGTACAAGGCTCGCCGAGTACAAGAGGTAGAGGGTACCGCTACTTCGCTATTCCTCTAACTCTTTCCCTCTCTCACTCCCTACTCTAGTCTAGCCAGAAGCTAATGAAATGTGTGTAGCCCTTCTTCTTCTCCCAATGTGTATCATGATGATGAATGTGAGGAGGGGGCTCCTTTTATATCTTGAAGATGGTCAGTTTGTTCAAGTATTTTAGGAAAGCACCCATGCAACCGCCTCCCCCAACATTAATTGTACCGCCAGAGGAAGGTGGGCCAGGCTGAGCTAGGGGCAGTGCGTGGGCTGCGCGCCTGGCCACTGCCTTCGATGTGTGGGCTCCTGGCTATGCCGTGGCCTCTGTTGTGCTGGTGTTCTACCCCGAAGTTGGAGTTTGGTTGGGCTTTTGCATTTTTTTGGTTGAATACGCCTTCTGATTGCGCATTTTGGTGAATTTTCATACTTGTGCCTACAAAACATTTATATACCAAAACTCATGAAAAATGTGAGTTGTAAAGCCCTATTCTAAGTTTTGGTAACCATATTTGTTTTATTTTGTTTAAATATTGGCGGTAGAAATGTGAGTTAAGAACCGCCAACAGCTGGCACATTTGGAGGCCCAGCCGGGAAAATTATCTTTGACTTTAATGATGTCTAGCCATGCTTTCACCTTGGAGTAATGGAAATGAATCTAATTCACACGTGGTGCCTGTAAGTCCTTGCCCTCTCGATATGATACTATTGTAATCTTTGGATTTTGTTGATACTAACCCACACTGTGATTTGTAGAATGCATGTGCACCTTTCAAAACAAATGCTAAGTGTGCAAGCCGGGTACGTAGACCCTCAATGTATAGCAGCAACATGTTTTAATTACACCAAGGAGTGGAAATTGGATGTCAAAGAGCTAGCTGCTGGAAAGACTGTTGAGAAGAAAGACAAAATCCGAAACAAGGAAATACGTGAAGTGTCCCTTAAGGTTGCGTCATACATTGCCCAAGCTTTTAAACATCTCCAAAATTGTTGTGCTATATGGCTAGCATACAACTTCGAGTAAGTTCAACTCTATACTTAAAGCTTTGTTCGATATATTTTGTTCGATACAAAAGAGCTTATCTGTTACTGTAATTAAATTCCTGCAGCAACCACTAGATTTGTTAGGCGTCGATATCGGCTTGGGCATGGCGTGGGTCTATGATTCAATAGATAAGGACCTAGCGACATACAAAGACTTCGTATCGATTCTCAAGACGTATACATATTGACAATCCTCATTACCTTATATGTTTGTATACATATTACTAACATTCAGTTTCGGATACTAACAAGTTGCATTTGTTAAATTCATTCGAACAAGGCGTACAGGTTCTACGTTAACAAATATAAAGGGAGGCATAATCCAACAAAAGGGCCTAACCTGTGTGTCAAAACACTATGTGCGGTAAGTGTAATTTACTTTAGTACTCCATTATGTTGGTGTCAAGAGCGTTACTTAACATTTGTATATGCAAAATACACAGTGCCCCAAGCAAAAGTCCGAGAGTGTACACTGTGGATACTACGTATGCACTCTCATGAGTAACACCGGTGCCTACAGGAGACATCCCTGTAGGGTAAGTTTGAACCTCTTCAACCTCTTTAGATATGCTCACTGTTTTTTTATATGCTCACTGTTTATAGATGCTCATTGTGTTTATAGATGCTCACTGTGTTTATAGATGTTCGCATATGTTATGACACACTAAAACCCAACTTGTTTTATTGTAGTGAAAAGAAGAGAAAGGAATGAGAGCTGAACCACACAAAGATGACAACCTCTTAGAGCTCAGCGGCGACCTTTGCACCTTCATAATTGACCATATTATACACATAAGAGGCACTTATCATGACCAAAAATCCAAGTTAGGAAGGCATCCTCAGTACCAAGATCTTCATGAGATGGAAAGGCTAGCTCTAGGCCGTTGATAGCAATGTGTATGAAATGTGACATTGGTTTTACCTTCTGGAACGGTTTGAAATTGTGGAACGGATTGGACTTGTGAATTATGTCTATGTAACGATGAATTATATATGTTCTTGTGAATTGGACTTGTCATGTTAGTTTATAGAAAATTCTTGTGCTTGTGGATACAATGTTTGAATTATGTATGCATATGTGTATGTGTATATATGTTCTGGTCAGATTTGAATTTTGAAATTTGATTTTTTTTGCAGGAAAATGTACTATAGGGGACATTCAATTTGATTTTTTTTGTGGGAAAATGTACCATAGGGGCGGTTCTAGATTAAACCGCCCCTACAAATGGAAATTATAGCAGTTGGTGTTGCAGCCGCCCCTTGTTGACGGTCACTAACACCAATTATAAACCATCAACATAACCTGCATATATACTTAATTCCATCACCAAACATAGGTATAGGGGTTTAAACTAATGAATTCCATGAGTTTTGGTAAATCTATGAATGTAGGAGGGTTTATTCAGAAAATCATAAAGGGAGACTTAATTGTCAGATGACATTACGTTTATCTACGACAAAAACTACTTGGGAAGGATTTAGAACACACCAGAAGGCAACCCACCGAAGTAGACCTTGAAAGGCTGACATGTGTAGCCGGCCGACCCCACCTGTAGGCAGACCGGCCTATGGGTTCTGCTGGTCAGTCTTCGCTTCAACGTCGGTTCTTCCACCGCCATTGAGGATCAATGTACATCATTGCTCAACGTCGGTTCAAATAGAGGGATGAGATAGAACCATGCTATGCATTTATGGGTACAATTCAGAATTTAGCCCATAAATGCCCATGTGCATTTTAATGAGATATGGTGTAAAGTTTAGTACTAGTGAGGCTACTTAGAGGGGGAGGGTGCCAGGCGCCCCTCATAAATAGCATCCCCTACCCCCTCCCTAGAGCCATCCCTGAAACCCTAATTTATATCCTGGGTATCAGAGCCAGCAATCAAGAGAAGATTAGTCATCCATAGGATCTAGTCTTGTATTAGAAATAGAGAGAGAGTGTGAGGGAAGAGTTTGGAGGAAGTACTGGTCTATCGGTGCTCTCTCTACGGCTTGTACCCTGGTGGAATTAAGTTCTTCATGAGCTTGCTTCTGAGATTTCTCTGGTAATCAACTTCTAATTCAAGTAAGTAACATGTTTATATTGCTCTTCAGGTTTGCGACTCTTTTGAGTACTTTAATCCTTGTCATTTCTAGGTTAAAGTAGTAATTCATAGTGTAAGCATGGTGCTTAGACTCGGTTACTCATAGATGTACCCTACATTCCGGATCGGTGGTAGCTGGCGAGGATGACTCTTATAGCCTTGTTGAATCCTTTTTAGTCCACCTCCCATTTGTAGGCCTAGCAGGATTTAGTTACTATAGGAAACATACTCTGTTTGTGTTTCCCTTAGTAATATCCCTAGATTGAACAATAGAAGGCATAGCTTACCGAAGTTAGAACTAGAAGATCTTAGTGATCTCCTTTATACTCCTGTTATCTTAAGTCTTGTTGCTACTCCGGGTTAAATTAGACATAGTTAAACTCACACGTTTCCCTATGGATACGATACTTAGAATACTTCTGGGTGAAAGCTACAGTGGTATCCGTGCACTTGTGGATTTATCCATGTGCGTTAATGCATACCAACAAGCTTTCTGGAGCCATTGCTAGGGAAATGGTTGCTGAAATAACTTCAAACCTAGCTTAATCTTGTATCATTATTCTTTTTATCTTTTTATTATTTTATTCTTTTTATCATGGATTTGGAATCCACACCTATATATCAATATGTTAAACCAACAAGCACACGCCAAGAGCCACCAAAATCTGCAGAGCCTATCCTAGCACCTGGCTATGAGCTGTGCCCGTGTTTTATAAAAATGATTTGGGAACAATCCTTTTCGGGAGAAGGCGATGAAAACCCATACTCACACCTACGAGAGTTTGAATAGACTTTGTGCATGCTTGTGTATCGCTGGCATGTCTGATGAAACCATAAGATGGAAGTTGTTTCCGTTCTCTTTGACGGAAAGAGCTAAACAATGGAATAGTCGAACTATAGGAAGTGTGCAAGGAGATTGGGAAACGTTATGTTCTAAATTTTGTTTACATTTCTTGTCCATCTCTAAAGTGGTTAGCCTTCAGAAAGATGTTCTAATTTTTAGATAGCTAGAAGTAGAATCTCTTGCCACATTATGGGATCGTTTTAATGACCTCATCAACACTGGTCCGGACCTTGCCATTCAAGACCCAGAACTTCTTCAATATTTTTATATGGGTCTTAGCAAGAATTCCATGCAATCCATTGATCAAGCCTCTAGAGAAGCCTTCCTTCATTTGTCTATTAGTGAAGCAAGGTCTATGCTTGATAGAATTTACGGAAAGATTTCCTATACTAGCATTCATAATGAACTCTCGAGAAAGAGAAGGAATCATTTCCTGATCAGGAAGAAGAAATTTTGATAGCCAAATCACAACCACTTCAATCCCAAAATTTAGCTGTCAATCCTGAACCATCAATACCCCAAAATCCTCTAAGGGAAGAAGAAATTAAACCTTTTAATTTTTTTTGTGAGGATGATCTTTTTTATGCTGATTTTGGGAAAGCTTAAACTTCTTGTTCTACAAGAGACCTTCGAGCGAATATAATTCAATTCCTTTCAAGAAAGGATCTCTTAGAAAGCGTCCTTATTCCCATGTAGAACACTGGAAAGAATTCAAGGATAGCATGTCTAGTGAACCCATAGAAGAAGAGCCAAGTCATTTAGAAGCAATTCATATCTTCTCCCCTTCTATGCGAACATTAGTAATATCCCTTAGTAATATCCCCAGATTGAACAATAAAAGGCATAGCTTATCGAAGTTAGAACTAGAAGACCTTAGTGATCTCCTTTATACTCCTGCTATCTTAAGTCGTGTTGCTACTCCGGGTTCAGTTAGACGTAGTTAATCTCACACGTTTCTATGTGGATACAATACTTGAAATACTTCTGGGTGAAAGCTACAGCAGTATTCGTACGCTTACAGATTTATCTATGTGCGTTAATAAATACCAACACCCTACAAATCATTTTTTTGAGACGGCTAGTGTTCCCTACAATACAAGCCGTCCCTACAAATATATTTGTAACCCTTTTGTAGAGACGGTGTGGTAGGGGCGGCTGGCAAAATCACCTCTACAAACTATCGTCAGCCGCCCCTACAAATGTTTAGTGTAGTAGTAGTGTTTATTTCGTCATATATAATTGTTATTGATTTAAACTGGTCCTCATCTAAAATCCTATTCGCCCCTGAAGCCACTCACTTAGGAAAATGTGATCGTCGTTTTTCTCGAATTCGTCGAGTTGCTCTATCGCTTCCGATGGAGCACACGTATTATGCATGCTCCGGCAGCGTTACGGGCTGAGTGATTGATGAGGATAGGCATGTGCCGACCCATCACTGTCGACAGCTTGCATCTCGATGGTCTTGCATTGGTCTGTCTCTCCAGCGTGAGCCCAGAAGAGTCCGTGAGTTCAGGTGCAGCGCCGGACCTCCTCCGCCACTGATATGACTGACGCCTATAAACGGAATGCGCTCCGCGCGGCACGGCAGAGCAGACGGGAGCACAAGACCGACCGGATAAGCGGATAACCCGAGCAGTTAGTGCACCCTTTTTGCTGCTTAAATTCCTACCTTGTCGCTCGCACACGTACGTCCACGATCCGGTTCACCTCTTCCCACCACCAACCAACTCTATCCTCCCTCCCTCCTCACCCACGTCGTTGTCACCAATGGAGTACTCCACCTCAATCGCCGCTACCGCCACCTCGGTCGTCGTCAGGACATGCGTTCCGGCCGCCGTCTTCTTGCCATCATTCTCCTCCTCGTCCTTCATTAGGCCCGTCCTCCGCACCGGTCGTCGAGCCTTCCACTGCAGGTGCAGCAGCAGCGTCGCCAAGCAGGACTGGGTGTCGACGTCGTCGTCGGCGGTCCTGTACCGGCTGGACGACGCGCTGTTCATGTTTCCGGAGGTGTTCCAGTGGGAGAGCGGCATGTCGATGAACGCCATCGCGGCCGCGCAGGGCATCCAGATCCGGCGCCGGTTCCGCGCTAGGTAGCCCTCCGAGGGCACCGGCGCCGAGCGCGCCGTCCCGCGCAACATCCTGGAGCAGATCATCTGGGACAAGGAGGTGGAGGTGATCCAGAGGAAGGCCCGGACGCCGCTCAGCGACGTGAAGGCCTCCGCGTTGCTCGCCCCGCCGCCCAGGGACTTCCTCGGGGCGCTGCGCGCGGCGTGCCACCGCAACGGCGGCGTCCCCGCGCTCATTGCCGAGGTCAAGAAGGCGTCGCCCAGCAAGAAGTCTTGGCGGCCGTGCTTCCGAACATCGACATCGCCTACTTTCTTCGTGTTTGCAGGAGTCTTGGAATGACGACTCTTGTTGAGGTTATATTACCTTCTTCCTACGCTATTGTTTCTTTTTACACGCACGATTTTATCATTCACTGTCAACTTATTATAATATAATTTAGATATGTAGCAAAAAAAACTATATATCTCTAAAAAACACAAATGACTTATTTTTTTCTCGATCAGGCCTTAGCCTGTATTTCATTAAGCAGGCAGGACAAAAAAAAACATAAATGACTTATAATTTAGACCAGAGGAAGGACGAGAAATTATGAATTAGTGTCATTATTCTCAACGTGTAGTCTCATTTACGGCTCATTATTTGTAATTTGCGATATATACTAAACATTACCTGCATGTATGTATATATAGGTTCATGATGAGAGGGAGTTGGATCGCATCCTCAAGATAGATGGTGGTGAGCTTATCGGCATCAACAACCGCAGTCTAGGTATATTAATTCATTCTCCCTCCGTCAATTCCATAGGAGGTCGTCACATCAATTATCAATTATATAGTGTATTATATTTTGTTTAGAGCTAGCTATCGTCCTTTCTTGACCATGCATGCATGTTGCCAGGGACATTCGAAGTCGATACTGCCAACACAAACATGTTGTTGGAGAAACGTGGTGACATCATCAAGAAGAAGATAATACAAGTATGTTTTCGTTCAAAACAACGTAACTTTCAGCAATCCCAACTTGACAGAGAATCCTTGTGTTCCAACGGATTGTTTTTAATTCTCACTCGATCTCATGATGCAATGTATGTTGTACTTGGTATATATAAAATCAAGAAAGTGACGCACTTATTAGTTACAACTCGAAGGTACACAGAAAAGGTTGATCAGCATCATAATATATCTGATACAACTGTGTTGTCTTTGTATAATTCCGTATTAATTTAAAATAGTCAGAATTGGATGAGTATTAAGTCTCACTTATATTCTACAGGTTGTGAGCGAGTCTGGATTGTTCACTCCTGATGGTGTGGCATATGTACAAAATGCTGGCCTTTTCGCGGTAAGTTTTCGAAGTCATTATTTTCTGATAACAAGGTATAATAATTCAGTGTCAAAATATGCTCTTCATATTTAGACAAATGGATGGTTCTAGAAGTTTTTGTATATAAGTAAGAACCAAAAGCATGTGGTGTATTTCCACATATATAATGTAGTGTCTTAGAGTGGTTTATACAGACATTTCTAATTGGTTGTCATTCGTGTTTTCAGGTTTTGGTAGGAGAATCCCTAGTGGCGCAGGAAGATCCTGGCCGACCAATTGCTGGGCTGTTCGGGAAGGAGCTCTTACCTCTATTCCCGTTCTGCTTTAGCTAATTATTGTGTAGCAATCATGGGCTGCAAAGTGAAGACTCCAAAGCATAGAGATTGCACAAGATATAACTACGAACAAAGTGTTGTATTTATAAGGGCAATTTGTTAGTTTTTTCACTTTATTCTTTGCATAGTCATAAATCTGTGGTGATTTGTTTAAGGCATTGTGACACAAATAAGGGTCACACACCAACTAGGCCTACCACACCCGAGCCCCGATGTCATACATGGCCTAGCACACATTGGAGATAGGCACTACGTGAAAAACAGTTTGTAGCAACGGGGCTTTTTTAGAGGTGGCTGGCATTGGAGTCACCCCTACAGTGGCGTACTCAAGCTCCAGCACAGCAGCCGACCCTACAAATAGCAGTAGGGGCGGCTGGTAATACGAGCCGCCCCTACAAATGAGTCGATTTATAGGGACGGCTGGTAATAGGGGCGGCTGAATCATAAGTCGTCCCTACGAATATCCGCTGTATATATAGCAGCCACCTCCCGCCTGAGAAAAAAAAAATTCCAACCCTAACTCCCTCTTGCGCATCTATATCCGCCTCTCCCTCTCCCTCCTCTCTCGGCGGCGGCTTCCTCTCTCTCTCTTGTCTCCGCTCTCCTCCCTCCCTCTTCTCTTAGCGGCTCTGTCGTCCCTCCCCTCCGCTGACGCGACGCCCACCTCGGCCCATGCTGGTTTATGTTCGCGCAGTGACTGACCACGCGGCCATGCAGGCGCGAGACGAGATAAGACCAGTGACCACCACGCGCTTGCGGCTCCCGGCTCCGCTCCCAGACCACCACGCGCGAGCGAGCCCCGAGGAGTGACCATGGCGGAGCCCACGGAGACCAGGCCAGCCGGTGCGGAGGATCTCGCGAACGGCGCACGAGAGCCAGAGGGGCCTCCGTCGGAGGTTGAGGAGGAGGAAGTGGAGGAGGAGACGAAGGCGGCGCTGGGGTCGGGGGGGGGGGGGGGGGGGGGGGGGGGGGGGGGTCCCGTTCGTTCACCATGCGGGAGCTCCTCGGCGAGCTCAAGGATGACGGCGAGACGGCGGCCGGCGGCAGCAGCGCGAGATCTGCGTTCGGCGATGGGAACGGGGTCGGATCCGATGATGTCGAGGGCTCATCCTATAGGTTTGTGCTTATTCGCGTCATTTAGATCTCACTCCATGTACTGGATCACTGTGGCTTGGTTAGGTTTGTGGCATGACAGGATCGCGTCGCCTTCTCCACGCTCTCCCTCGCCGTCGCGGGCGCGGTCTACCTCACCACCGACAACCTCGAGGAGACGCTGCAGCGGTCTAGGGACTCCGCGGGCCGCGTCGTGGAGCAGCTGCAGCACACGTGGATGGCCGCGCAGGTGCTCTGGAAGTCGCTCCTATCCGTGCTCTCGTCTGCCAACCATGAGGTGCGGTCCGGGTTCGAGCTGCGGGTCGCCGCGCTGCTCGCCGACATCGCGGCCGCCAGCGCCGCGCGCCGCGCGGCCATCGTCTCTGCGGGCGGCGGCGCCGTCCTTGACTGGCTGCTCGAAAGCGTCGTGCGGGGGGCCACGCAGGCCGAGGGTGCCAGGGCGCTCGCACACCTGGTGGCGGACCCCTGGGTCACGCCCGCCGCTCTCGGCCGCCCATACGGCGTGCCATGCCTTCTCCAGTTCATCTTCTCGTACCAGCCCATGCGCGGCAAGAAGGTAATGGTTGATCTTACTTTTGGAGTTCTATTTTCTGATTACTTTGCTTTGTCTGATTGACATAATGTAGGTTGGTCATAGAAGCTCGGAATAGGTGATTATGTGCTGTAGTTGTATCCAATTTGTGATTGTTGCTGTAACCATTCCATGAAATCGATATGTTAAGCTGCAATACTTCTTCATACTTTTTATATACCCCGTAGCGCATCAAGTGGTGTTTATGTTTTCTAGCCAGGCATATTGATTTGGCATTGCCCACTTTATAGCAAGGACATAGGGTATTTGTAAGCTGTGTCGTAGGATTCAAATGGTGAGATGTGAATATAACCCGTTGCCTACTGCCTAGCTTATAACAAGTGGAAATGAGTTTGAGCTCATTTTTTGCAATGCCATGTCTTCAACTGGTATTGAATCTCTGCCTGGTTGCTTAAGTTATTTCTACTGAATGTAGCCGAATGTGGTTCCAGTTCTGAACCTACAAATTGTCTGTGCAAATTTGTCATTGTTGGCTTTGTCTTAGGGCCCTTAAACTTAACACTTGGAGATGCTTTTTCATGTATGGAAATTACAAACTTATCAATTATGAAAGGCAAAGGCAAACACAATAGTTGACATGATGTGAGGCAAATTACAACAAGAGAACTAGTGTGATCTGTGGGCAGCATATTTACATGTCCTTTGCTTAAGACGATTAATCTACTAGAAAGTAGTCTAATGTCGATCTTATACTTCTTTCATGTGCTAAAATGATCTGGCATCAGTAGGAGAGTGTTGATATTTTTTTCCTGTATGTCAATTAGTTGCAAAATACAGAAAATAGCATACACAGGATTTTATTCTGTTTGGTTTCTACAAGGTAAAAACTGTATGAACATTTTTTAAGCTTAATTATTTTATTAAATATATATCAATCTTCTCAGGCACAATTTATTTTCTTAACGTTCTAGCTTTTCCACTTCCATGGACAGAGGGGAACAGTATCGGTGAAGTTGTGCTTACCAGCTCTTGTTTACAGTTTCCAGTGCCTTAATCTGAATTTCCAATTTCTTCAACTGTAAGTTTGATTCACCTGACGTCTTGTTTTTTGATGGTAGAAATTTGTAGTTTGTGAGTTTATTTTTTACTACAAAATTGACCATGGATAAAGTTGTTTATAAGTATTTAACTATTTATATGATGCTATTTGTGTAGTGTTCCCAAGCTGAGAGCACCACAAATGTCAGTTAATAAATCTGTTTGAACAATTTCACCTCTCTAGCTAGTTTCTAGAGACATGTATATATCTACTAATAGCTGAAGTTGGCTCTAAATATATTTGCACACTGAACTATTGCATTGTTTTTCCACGGCTATGATTAGCACTGGAATGAGAGTATCTTTCTGAACGTGAGTACCTGTACTGTCAAGCTGTGGGTCTCATGATGGCACTTGAAAAGTCTCCATCTACACTGATCTCTTGTACAGTACAGGGAAACGAGGCATCCTCTCTGATTCTTTGCCAATGGCATCTGTTCTTCAGCTTTACAAGTCAGGAATTGCTTTCCTCACCTTTTTTGCTGTAGAACTGCTACTTTATTCAGGCTAAAATTGGTGGCCACTTCTTTTCTTACACTTAGGTGATTTATTAGTGGCTGAAAATCTATCATTTTTCATTTCACCTTTACCTTGTTTATTCATCTCATACATGCTTGTTTTTTTTTTACTTTCGCATTCTTTCTTTCCTCAATTTGTTAGACTAATTCGAGGTGATGCTAATGTTGAATTCATTCTTTATTAAATGTTTTTCAGGTTTGTTACAACTGAGCTGGCAACGGATATTGTTTTCACTATAGGGGATGTCAAGTTCTATCTTCACAAGGTACTACACCACCAGCCTAATCTTCCATTTGAACATGTTTACAGTCTCTATCTTAGCACACCAAAAGTCTGCATTGTATTTTAAGTCATCTTCACTTCTCCATTGAGAACCAATAGATCATGCCTTAAGATGCTGCATTATGCAATATTAGTGTTTCTCTGTACATTTTTTTGGTAGCTGTCTTCCTTTTTGAATAACTTTTACCTGTTGCTACTGGGCCCATGTTTTACGGTTTAAAGTGTATTGATTGAAATGGAAATACTATGTTTCTTATCTAAAATGTCTGATACTGTAGCCATCGTTCAAATATAGCTTTAATACTGAAACTTTGTTTTAAGCACAGTGCACTTAATTACTCATTTTTTACTCTGTTTGCCCTAGTGGTGATTGCCTTCTCTTTATTGTTCAACATGAAGTTCATTGGACTATCGCTGCAAACACTTGTCCTTTTTTCTGGATTGTATCACTTTGCAGAATTTCTCTTCTTAACATAAATTGGTCACAAGTTTTGAACCCTGCACCACTTTGACTAGTGCAGCAGCCAAGAATCAAGTAGATTATGCTAAACTTAGAGCCACCCTGTGCTAGGATAAAAATATGCACAGGCGTAACAACCTCATCTTTGTGAAAACTCACATACCTGTAAAAGTACTCCTTATTCATGTCATGTACTCATGTCTTTGTGAAAGTGCTAAGATGAATAACATGTTAGACAATGATACATCTTTTTCATGTCTTTCATGTATTGCTCTACATAGCATATAAATCTGGTTAAAACATTGTTTTGGTTTTGATTTGCACAGTGCTGATGGATAGCCACAAGGAGAACGATGCAATAGCGGAGCTCAGCCGTGCGATATCCTTCAAAGCCGACCTGCACTTGCTACATCTCCGGGCTTATTTCAATGTTTGAATTATTAGTTCTTGATGAAATGAGAAGAAACGTCTGACCCTCTTTGCCAATTTATTACATATTAAACATATCTACTTGTACTACACATACTACCTCTATTTTTTGTTTTGTTAGCACTTAAGTGCTTCCTTGGTCTTTTGTGATATAGATATATGTTTTATTGTCATAATATGAGTCTTTTTGTTATTATTGTGATTTTTATACTATAGAAGATGTTTAAAAACTTTTGGCTAAACAATTTTGTTTGGGCTACAATGTTACAGTCAAGTTTGCCAGGATACTTGATCATGTATTTTACTCGTCACATGATGATTTGGGGGAGCATGTGTTGGTAATTTGAATTTTTTTTGTTGGAAAAATATACTGTAGGGGCGGTTGATACTGTAGCCGTCCCTACAAATAGGTATTATAGGGGCGGCTGATAACACCAGTCGCCTCTACAAATCGATTTGTAAGGATGGTCTGAGAACCGCCTTTACAAATGCATGATTTATAGAGACGGTATAATAGGGGCAGCTAGCCGAGCCACCCAACAAATGCTTTTTGTAGTAGTGAGGTCAAGACAGCAAGGCCGACCAGCAGGATGACCATGCAAATCTGACACTTGTTCTTCACCTGAAAAACTCTCAAACTCCTCCCGAGAAGACATGTCAGGGAGGGGCATGATGAGGCTGTAGGTCAGCAAAGGCCACCTAGAGACGCCGAACAGCAAGGGGTTAGAAAAGTAAAAGATAGAAGAAGAATAATTATTCTCATTCTTACATAGAACACATGGTTAGCACATGAAACCACTCCGCGTGTTTTCCTTAGCCACATTTAAGAAATCATGCATGCCCCTAATGAACTCTAGGGAGCGGCAGTCAGTGTTGTACATCCATTACCGATTTATCTGCATTACATGACGTACACCATATCAAAAACTTGTAATAACCTATATTATATAATATGCATAATTAGTAGTTAATTAAAAGATCCAAAATATCTATCAATCAACATAATTAATTAATATCATGTACCACACAACTGCTTCACTCTCGAATATTAATTTATTAAAGCCTTGATACAATGTAGACAATCCCAAATAGCACTAAACAATCTAAACCTACAATGCACTTCAGCAGAATAAGGATTTCGCGACCAATTCTAACTAAAACAGACAGATCATTCTTCTGCTGGTTCACTGCCTCATCATACACAGGTGCACTCTCATCAGCCGCCTTAGTCTCCTTTGCAAAAGATTTTTGGATGTGCACAACATACTCTTCCTCCCAGTACCAACCGTCACATGATCCAATGTCATCCCACTGAAATTACAACAATAAATCAAGAACTTTAATCAAAACCATCACAAAAAATGGCAACAAACCATAACAAAACATGACAAAAATAACTCACTTCGCGATCCGGACACGTGTAGAAGATGTGCCCTTGGTTGATACCCTTCTTTTTCACCCTATACTCCCTCACAGTCTTCTACCAACACTTGCCGCATACAATGAGAGAAAGGTCCGGCCTCAGTCGCTTAGGGACCCCATGCGAGGTCGAGGACCCAGAAGCAATCGCCATCTACGACTCTGAAAAGATCCTAATAGCTAGAGGGGGGTGAATAGCCTATAAAATTTCTACAACAACACTTGAGCCAAGTGGTTAGACAATTATGAAGCGAAGCGAGTGTTGCGCTAGCCTACTCAAAATGCAAGTCTCTTATCCACAGTACTAGTTATCTATGATCTCTAAAACACACAAGAGGCTAAGTCACTACCACTAAGTTAGTGAGCTCTTAAAGACTAACTAAAGAGCCTCACTAACCACTAGACAAAACACAAGCTATCTCTCAAAACTAATTACACAAAAGATCTTAGCTGTACTAGGAAGTAAATACAAGAGTGAGGTAGTGAAGTTATACCGCCATGGCAAGAGATGCTCAATCAATCACAATGAATACCAATGAAATCCTCGGGATAAGATGACACAATGATTTTTCACCGAGGTTCACTTGCTTACCGGCAAGCTAGTCCTCGTTGTGGCGATTCACTCACTTGGAGGTTCACGTGCTAATAGGCATCACATGTCTAACCCACAATCAGGTGCCGCACAATCAACACAAGATGAGGATCACACAAGCCACGAGCAATCTACTAGAGTACCTTTTGGCTCTTTATCGGGGAAAGGTCAAGAACCCCTTACAATCACCACGATCATAGTCGGAGACAATCACCACCCTCTACTCAACAATCCTCGCTGCACTAAGTCGTCTAGGTGGCGGCAACCACCAAGAGAAATAAGCGAAATCCGCAGTGAAACACATTCACCAAGTGCCTCTAGATGCAATCACTCAAGCAATGCACTTGGATTTACTCCCAACCTCACAAAGATGATGAATTAATGATGGATATGAGTTGGAGGGCTTTAGCTTAGCTCACTAGGTTGCTATATCAATGAAAATAGCTAAGAGAGTGAACTAGAGCCAGCCATAGGGCTTAAATAGGCGCCCCCACGAAATAGAGCCATTGGGTCACATAAGTGACCATCGGACTCGCTGGCACAGGCCGTCGGACCGTCTGACACTCGGTCTGAAGCCCTACCGCGACCACTCATGCGCTGCCACGCGCCTCGTTTGAATCAAAATGACCGTTATCGCCAACGGTCCACTTCCCACACGCTGGTCAATACCTCGGACCCAGCCGTCGGACTCCACATAGGGAGGGTCCAACGTGGTCCAAAGAGGGTTAAAACCCTCGGACTCTGGTCCGACACCCACCATCGGATTCAGTGGTGAGTCCAACGCTGCCATGTGTCGCGATCACGCTCACTCGCATGCGCGTTACTAAATGAACAGTGTGCACGACCGGTCTGATGCCCCACGAGCCTTAGTCTGACGCTGCCTCCTTTCTACGCACGCGTTAGGGTTAGCCGTCGGGCCCGGGTTAGGGCCGGTTCGATGCTTAGTGAAGCAAGGTCCGACGCCCCTGTTTCAACTCCTTTTGATCTCCAACTTCACCACCCTTGCTCAAATATGCCAACCACCAAGTGAATCATCTTGTGCACGTGTGTTAGCAAATTTTCATAAAACATTTTCAAGGGTGTTAGCACTTACTAGAATCTAAATGCATATGCAATGAGTTAGAGCATCTAGTGGCACCCCTCTTAATAGTATGGCTATCTATCCTAAATGTGATCACACTCGCTAAATATCTTGATCACCAAAACAAAGAGCTCTTATGGATATCACCTTTGCCTTGAATTTTTTGTTTTTCTTTTTCTTCTTTTCCAAGCCCGAGCACTTGATCACCATGGCCATCGCTACCTTCATAATCATCATCATTAGCTCCACCACTTGGAATATGCTACCCTATCTCATGATCACTTAGAGTAATGGGTTAGCACTTAGGGTTTCATCAATTCACCAAAAACAAACTAGTGCTTTTAGACTCTCTATACTCATTTCCATTAACTATTATAAATTTCTCATTTTGTGAACCATGAAATTAAATGAGCTATATACTAGCAAAGAAAGTTAGATACTTGTTTCATTTTGATTAGCTACTTTAAGCTTTCTTCAACTACATTTGCAAACTATCAAGTGAGTTTGAGCTCAAATGGTGTTTAAATCCAAAAAATTCCACCATTCTTTCTAATGTAAAAAACCTTAAATTTCTCTATTTCTAAACCATGAAATGAGGCAATGAAAGGTGCATACTAGTTTTGATGAGCTACTATAAGATTCCTTCATCTACATATGCAAACTATCAATTGATTTCGAGCTCAAATGGCATATAAATAAAAAATATCCACCATTATTCCCAATCTAGAAAAGCACAAATTTCTCTATTTTTAGACCACGGAATGAGCCATGCTAATGATGAAACATTAGAGGATGAAGTTGCTAACCTTTAGAACCGAATAATGGATGGAGGAATCGAATGAAGTCTTGAAATGGCGGCCGGCGATGTGCAAGAACAGAGAGCTTGAAATGGCTCAGGCTGGGGGAGGAAGACAGAGAGTATATAGCCCGGGACCTGTACTCCCGGTTTGTAGTTTAAACCTGGACTACGGGTGGACTTCTATTCCTGGTTGGAGCCATCAACCGAGATTAAAGGTTTTGTCACGGCTGGTAGCTCTAACCAGAACTAGAGGGTGACCTTTAGTCCCGGTTTGAGCCACCAACCGGGACTAAAGGTCTCCTCCTGTAAAAGCCTGTGGCTCTAGCCATTGGGCAGGGGACTTTACTCCCGGTTAAGGGTTCCAACCAGGACTAATCCTATCTTTAGTACCGGGCCAAAAAATGGCCGGGACTAAAGCCTAAAACCAAAAGTTTGTTCTTTACTAGTGTAGGTTACCTAACATTCAAAGTGACATTCCCAAAAACGGCGGAGGTGGATGGGAACGATATACGACGACTAGCTCTATCTACCCATATATGCATCTAAAGAAGAGAAGACAAGGGTAAGTTGATATCTCTCCCTCGGATATATAAACGCCTAGTCAAAACAAGCACTAGACAATTGCAACTGGAAATGGACCTTAGTTCCTATATATCTCTTGGAGTCTAGACGAGGGGCGAGAGGCGCGTGTGATCTGTGATGATATCTTGGGTCTTTCAATAACGATATCTGGTTTCGTTACTAATAGTCAGTGCCCGATGTCCATCACCAATGATCCATGATAAAACGTACAATTTCGTCATGGTTATATATGCGTTGTTCTGTGACACGATTTTGCTTTGTCACTAAAATTTCATCATAGTTGTGCACATTTCTACTAGAGTGTACCCTCTTGTCCTTTCTTTTACTCTTCCAAGCCCTGCTGTTCGGCATCGCTTGATGAGGTTCGTTGGCGTTCTAGGTGGCCTTGACGACCCTACAGCCTCGCCATGCCCCTCCCTGATATGTCCTCAGGAGGAGTTTGCGAGCTTTTCGCGCGAAGAACAAGTATCAGATTTGCATGGTCGTCCTGCTATTCAGCCTTGCTGTCCTGACCTCTGTGGTGTGCTAGGCCGTGTATGACCTCGGGCATGGTGGCCTGGTGGGCCTAGCTAGTGTGTGACCCTAATTGGTGTCAACAATGCCTTAAACAAATCACCGCACATTTAGGATTATGCAAAGAAGTGAAACAACTAACAAATTGCTCTTATAAATACAACACTTTGTTCATAGTTACATCTTGTGCAATCTCTATGCTTTGGAGCCTTCACTTTGCAGCCCATGATTGCTACGTACAACAATTAGGCCAATCTCAATAGATAGTTTCATGGGGTTGTTTCCAAGACAATGAAGCTTGGATGAAACTCTCATTCTCAATACAAACTTTTATTCTATAGTTTTATGGACATTTAATTTCATTCATAGATAGCTGGTAATCATGCCAAGAGAGTTTTATCTAGATGAAACTCATTTCTTCTCTCTCTTCTTAAATACACTATCATGTCATCAAAAATGCTTTTGTACAAACCTATTTAATGCAAATGAAACTCACATTAAACTCCCACTGAAACTGGCCTTAGCTAGCTAAAGCAAAACAGGAATAGATTAAGGTAAGAGCTCCTTCCCGAACAGCCCAGCAATTGCTCGGCCAGGGTCTTCCTGCGTCACTAGGGATTCTCCTACCAAAACCTGAAAACACGAATGACAGCCAATTAGAAATGTCCGTACAAACCACTCTAAGACACCACATTATGTGGAAATAATACACCTTATGCTTTGAGTTCTTATTACTTATATATACTTATAAAAAAACTTTTAAAATCATCCATATGTCTAAATATGAAGAGCATATTTTGACACTGAATTATTATACCTTGAAAACTTACCGCGAAAACGCCAGCATTTTGTACATATGCCACGTCATCAGGGGTGAACAACCCAGACTCGCTCACAACCTGTAGAAACATGCATATCCCTCGAGACTTAATACTTAATTATATCCAATTCTGGACTATTTAATTGATACGGAATTATACAAAGACAACAGTTGTATCAGATATATTATGATCCAAAACCATTTTTGTGTACCTTCGAGTTGTATTTAATAAGTGCGTCACTTTCTAGATCTTATACCATGTACAACATACGTTGCAGCTCATGAGATTGATTGAGAATTAAAAACAATCCGTTGGAACACAAGGATTAATTCTTTCAAGTTTGGATTGCCGAAAGTTGTTTTGAAACGAAGACCTACCTGTATTCTCTTCTTCTTGATGATGTCACCACGTTTCTCTAGCAACATGTTTGTGTTGGCAGTATCGACTTCGAATGTCCCTGCAACATGCATGCATATATAAACAAAATATAATTGCTGTGTAGTAACGACGTATATATATAGTGTCCAAGATAGATGAAATTGACGGAGGGAGAATGAATTGATATACCTAGACTGCGGTTGTTGATGCCGATTAGCTCAACACCATCTATCTTGAGGACGCGATCCAACTCCCTCTCATCATGAACCTACATGCATACATGCAGATAATGTTTAGTATATATGGCAAATTACCAAGGAGCTAGCGGTTAAAGATCGAGACACGCGGCATGTGCCCTCCATCCTGAAATATAGTGCACTACAACTTCTAAATTTGTACTGAAATATAGTGTATATTCTACAGGTGTCAATGCCTAGATTTGACAGAGTTTAATTTATTAAAAAGAAAACCATAATTTGAGAAGAAAAACCTTAATTGGTATTAATCTATGGGTACATGTGTCATTTGAGGATCTCCTTAAGTTGTCTTAAATTATTGGAATGCATTGGATTACAGGAAAGAGAGAGGAGTCTATATATATCTTTATACAAAACATATATATATTTTTTAACTAACTTATTATGGTTATAATGTTTGCGACGTTAGACTTTGTATAATAGAATTCTATTACATCCTTTGTTTTGAAATGAAGCGATAGTCATTGACATCGATGTATATATATAATAATTAAGTTGACAGTGAATGATGAAAAACGTGCGTGTAAAAAAAAGTACGATAGCGTAGGAAGAAGGTAATATAACCTCAACAAGAGCCGTCATTCCAAGACTCTTGCAAACGCCAAGAAAGTAGGTGATGTCGATGTCCGGTAGCACGGCCGCGATCAGGAGGATCGCGTCGGCGCCTTTGGAACGCGCGTAGTAGATTTGCCAGACGTCGATGACGAACTCCTTGCAGAGCAGAGGGCACTGAAGGCATGGAAAGTCGAGTGAGACAAACGAAAAATTCAACTCGAGCTTGAGACCACACGTACAAGCATATTTCTGCATCTTGGTGCCTTGGCTTACATTAACACCAGAGTTGCGTACGGTCTCCAGATTCTCAAAGCTCCCCTGGAAGTGCTTCTCGTCGGTCAGGATGCTCAGGCAGGCCGCGCCATTCTTCTCGTAGGCCTGCGCGATCTCCACCTGCCAAGAACTTACAGAATTCTCAGAATCCATGCAGCAACATGCATCTTCCGATCGAGAAAGGAGTACATACGTACGATGATCCAGTACAGTGATAAAAAAATACTGACCGGATCGAAGTGGTCCCTGAGCAGGCCCTTGCTGGGCGACGCCTTCTTGACCTCGGCGATGAGCGCAGGGACGCCGCCGTTACGGTGGGACGCCGCGCAGAGCGCCCCGAGAAAGTCCCTGGGCGGCGGCGCGAGCCCCGCGGCCGCCTTGACGTCGCTGAGCGGCGTCTTGGCCTTCCTCTGGGACACCTCCACCTCCTTGTCCCAGATGATCTGCTCCAGGATGTTGCGCGGGACGGCGCGCTCGGCGCCCGTGCCCTCGGAGGGGTACCTGCCGCGGTACCGGCGCCGGATCTGGATGCCCTGCGCGCTGGCGATGGCGTTCATGGACATGCCGCTCTCCCACTGGATCACCTCCGGCGGCATGAACAGCTTGTCGCCCGGCCTGCAGTACAGGAACGCCGACGACGCCGAGTCCTGCTCGGCGACGCTGCTGCTGCTGCACCTGCAGCGGAAGGCTCGACCGGTGCGGAGGACGGGCGCCCTAATAAAGGACGAGGAGGAGAATGATGGCAAGAAGACGGTGGCCGGAACGCTTGTCCCTACGACGACCGAGGTGGCGGCAGCGGCGATGGAGGACTCCATTGGTGAGTGACGTGCGTGAGGAGGGAGGGAGGATCGCTGAGTTGGTGGTGGGAAGAGGACGTGTGCGAGCGACAAGGAAGGAACTGAAGCAGCAAGAAGTGCACTGCTCCTGCTCGGGTTATCAGGTTATCCGGTCGGTCTTGTGTTACCCTCTGCTCTGCCGTGCCGCGCGGAGCGCATTTTCCATTTATAGGCTGGTCAGTCATCAGTGGCGGAGGAGGTCCGGCGCTGCACCTGGACACCCTGGACTCACGGACTCTTCTGGGCTCACCGGCTCTGGGTCTGGGCTCACCGGAGACCATCGACATGCTATCGACACTGATGCATGGCTCGGCACGTACGTGTCCTCATCAATCACTCAGACCGTAACGCTGCCGGAGCATGGTTACGGCTTGGCGGCTTCGCGGAACGCAAACTCAAAATAGATATCGAACACAGTATCTATGGAAGATCATTTTTAGATGCTAGGAGAAATATAACATAAATCTGAGTATCATCTCTTCTGGAGATCCATTTGTATAAAAAGTGTCTTTTAAGTCTTGTTGTTGGAAAAGACTAAAATATGTATTGAACTCTTTGCTTGTAGCGCTACCCAAAGAACGAATAAGTCTTGTATTTTGGATCATGTTTGTTGGAGATAGTATAACACATTAATTTCATGTTCATTTTGTCCATATGTATAGTACAAGTACTGCATTGGAAGCCTGAGAGTGAAAGGTATAGCTGGTCCCCAACGCCCTACCTTCCAAGTGAAGTGACTTTCCCAACAACAGCGGAGGTGGACGGGAATGAGGACAGAGGAGGTTTATAATTCCTACTTTTTAGTTTGTTTTTTTATTGAAATATTATTTTTTTATTATAATAAATTAGCTGGAACAATATTTAGGCTAGTTTTTTCAGCGAAGCGAACGAGGTCCTCGTGCATCTAAAGAAGGCAAGGGTAAGTTGATCTCTCTCCCCTCGGATAAACGCCTGGTCAAAACAAGCACCACACGCAGTTGCAATTGGAAATGGACCTCTGGAGTCTGGACTCGCCCACTCGACCACGTGAGCACCCGAGTTAATTCTTTCTGCTTAGTACTAATTTAATTTGATGCTGACTCGTGGCTGCACAACTGCAGGCTACCAGGTAACTTCCGGCGCGTACGTGGAAGTGGAACGTCGTTTCACTTTCACAGCCGTGCACGTTCTTACTACCGGCCGGCCGGGTGTTGCTTTCACCAAAGCAACAATAATTTGTATATTTGTTAATTAATTTGTGGCTCCACTGTGATACTATCGTTGATCTTCTCCAGGTGATTGACGGTACATAATAAGCAATTGAACTCTTTCTGGTTTATACTCTTTTTGTTGCTACTTGGACAAACCAAATCAAAGGACAAGTGCCGTACTGCCTTTCGATTGCTCTGCATCAGCTGCCTGCCAGACACTCATTCAGACTTGTAGTAGCAAAGTCGCATGCTCTATATATATATATATATATATATATATAGAACTACTATCCTGTAGCTGGCTACAGAATAACTTATTCTGTAGCCACTTTGAGTTATAATAATTACTATGTTAATTTACGAGATTATAGTAACTCCTTACTAAGTGATTTAATATAATGTTATGGTAAATATCCCCATGTGTTATAGTAACCCAACTATCGTAAATATGTATTGACATTATAGTAAATTAGTATATAAAATTATAGTAAATGGAGGTGGCTACAAAATAACTTATTTTGTAGCCGGCTACTGAATAGCCTCTCCCTATATATATATATATATATATATATATATATATATATATATATATATATATATATATATATATATATAGAACTACTATCCTGTAGCTGGCTATAGAATAACTTATTCTGTAGCCACTTTGAGTTACGATAATTACTATGTTATTTTACGAGATTATAGTAACTCCTTACTAAGTGGTTTAATATAACGTTATGGTAAATATCCCCATGTGTTATAGTAACCCAACTATCGTAAATATGTATTTATATTATGGTAAATTAGTATATAAAATTATAGTAAATGGAGGTGGTTACAGAATAACTTATTTTGTAGCCGGCTACTGAATAGCCTCTCCCTATATATATATATATATATATATATATATATATATATATATATATATATATATATATATATATATATATATATATATATATATATATATATATATATATATATATATATATATATATAGAGGAAGAAGTCAAGGAATGTCAGGATTGCTGGGCCGGAATGGGCCTGTCTGGCTTCTAATGCGAAGCCCACCACGGAGTGAGGATAAGTAGTGGAGAGCAAGTAGCTGAGAGGCATCAGAAAAAACCCTAGACTTGTTATTACTTGCATTACAATTTCCTGTAATAGAAAGGCCACCTCCGGCCAGCTACCCTCCGTGCCACTGTTCTTCTCTTCTTCCGTTTAGCGGTCGCCGCCGCTAACACTAGTATCAAAGCCGCCGATCTCCGCCCACCGCGCTTGCTAGAGGACTCCCTCCCACCCGCCCACTCCCACTTCACTCGCCTCCAACGTTCCCGCGGCGCCATGGATCCAGTCGACTCCTTCCGATCCGAGTTCGACGGCCTTGGGTCCCGTCTGGATCGCCGCTTCTCCGATTCGGAGGCCACTCGATGCCAGCACGATGCCGTCGTCGACGGCCGCCTCGAGTCCCTGGAGCACTTTGCGTCTACCTAGTACACCGCCGCCATCGTCGCCGACAACTAGGGCGCCCACTTCTCTGAGCGTGTCAGCGAGCTGGAGGAGCACGTCCATGACCTCGAGATGGTGCTCTACGTCGAGATCTAGGACGAGCGCGCTGAACGGGTCACCATCCTCGAGTCCGCAGCGGCGGTGTTCAAAGCATAGCGCCCCCGGGTGAAGAGCTCCCTCTTCACCGTTCGCTCGGAGGTGGATCAGTTGTCCAAGCTCTAGGATCAAACCTGCGCTGCTCAAGCCGATGGATCTCCCAAGCCAAAAGGTACACCGGAGTTGGTCGTCGGGCGAGCCTCTACCGAAGCAACGAATGACTGGCCCAGTGGGCACGCCGTGGCCTCACCAACACGGGATGCAGGGTATGGATCGGTCACGACCATAGCCCTATTCCCGGCCAATGGTACGTTCTCCGTTTCCAACCCTTCTTCTTCTGTAGTTCAGGGCATCAATCCCCCACCCAATCGTCCACCGATCCACCACCCCAATCCTCCACCACCTCCACCGATCCACCACCCCAATCCTCCACCACCACCGTTTCCGTACCCACCACCTTACTACCCACCGCCTCCGTATCCTACTCCCTAGGCCCATCAACAACCCTAGCCGCAAGTTCATCTTCCACCCCACCCAGTTCGGCAACCCAACAATCAAATCAGCCCCCATCCGAATCCACATCACCCTCACATGTTCAATCCCCCAAATCTTCAACACCATCATTCCCATAACAATCCCAATTTAGGCTAGCTTCCTAAGATGCAATTCCCCCAGTTCGACGGTGATAATCCTAAGTTGTGGTTGTCTCGAGCAGTTAGCCATTTCGAAATGTATTTTGTTCATCCGTCCATGTGGATTTGTGTGGCTACCTATTGGTGACCATGACGCCTAAGAGGGGGGTGAATTAGGCAACTTAAAATTCTAACTCTAAACTATGGCCTCTTTTTCTAACCTTAGCAAAACCTATGCAAAAGATAAACTATCTAAATGTGCAACTATAGTTTTGCTAGTGTGTTGCTATCTCTACCGCAAAAGGAGTTATGTAAACAATATAAATGCGGAAGCTAAAGAGTAAGGTAGAGATATGCAAACTCTCATCGATGACTCCAGTATTTTTACCGAGGTATCGAGAAGAGCACAAGCTTCCCCCTAGTCCTCGTTGGAGCCCCTCGTAAGGAATTCCTCTCAAGGGCCAAGCTTCCAGTCGGATAACTCCGTGGATAGCCCCGGGCCTTCCCCAAGCGCAAGTGGATCTCTGGTGTGTCTTCCGAAAAGCCTCTCCTAGACCGCTCCCCACTGTCTTCACTATCAAGCTTCCGGCCGAACCGCCGCGGGTCTTGTTCCATTCGGTACACGATAGCGGCCACACCACAAACGCGGTTGGTGTGATCTCCCAAGAATACAAGCTCCTCCAATGTACAATAATAGTGCGCGCAAGCACTGAGTGGTAAGAGGTATGCAAACCTCACTAAACACTAGGCCTAAACCTAGAGCAAGCACATAAGCGGTGGTCTAATCAACCTAAGCACTTCGCAAAGCACCTACGCTAATCACCTAATGAAACACTAAGCACTATGCAAGTGAATATCACTAAAATGGTGTATCATCGCCCTAGGTATGTTTCCTCAACCCCACACATATCAAATGGTCGGTTGGGGGTTCATTTATAAGCCCCACTGAGAAAGTAGTCGTTGGGGATAAAATCCCGCTTTTCTGCTACTAACTGGACGCTGCTTTCGTCCTGACCGGACGTGTCCGGTCGTCTCGACCGTTAGAGCCATGATCAACTGATTGGACGCTGATGGCGTCCGATCACATGCCACTCTGGAACCTCTCTGTACTCGATCGGACATTGTAGTTCCTATGTTCGGTCGATTTGCCGCCAGCGTCCAATCGGTGCTGAGTGTGTTGCTGGGATGATGAACAGTGCCATCGGTGCTTTTGATCACTTTCAGTACTCAGCGTCCGGTCGCTGCTGTAGATGCCTTCTATTGCCGAGCAACTGATCGAAGCGTCCGGTCGCTATAAGGGCAGCGTCCGGTGCTGCGTCCAGTCACCTCTGTGAGCTCGTTTCTTCGTGATCTTGTGTCCGGCTGGGTTTTAATTTTCGTGCTTGGACTTTGCTTGATATCTTGGGTTTTCTAATGTGCTTCTAGGGTCTTGCTTATAGTGTTGATCATCGGATCATCACGTCGCCTTCGTCCAGGTCATGTTTTGCACCCTATTGAACTACAAAACAATCACTTGCAAATTCATTAGTCCAATTTGATTGTGCTGGTCATCAAACACCAAAATCCAAAGTAAATAGCCTAGGGTCCATTTTCCTTACAATCTCCCCCCTTTTGGTGATTGATGACAACACGACTAAAACAAGTAAATAATTAAAAATTTGGAATTTAAAAAACTATTTACTTGCTAGGATGCAATGCAAAGGGCAATGTTATATTATATTAAAAAGATACCACTTGTAAGACTAAAAGATACCAATTTGAAGATACCAATTGTAAAGCTAAAAGGTACCACATGTAAACATCTTTGAAAACTTATCTTGCCCTTGCAAATGTCCCCATGTGGCATTATGGATTTAAACCTTGCTTTTTGGTCCTACAAATTCTCCCCATTACATAGACTAATCCATAATCCACTATCCTCCCTTTCTTGGACCATTACCACTTGTAAATTATTATGATCGTGCTTGCTTTTGGTCCTACAAATTCTCCCCCTTTGGAATCAAACACCGAAAAGAAAGACATTAGTAGCACAAGGGAGGGTCAAACTTGGTGAACCTTTATATGTAGAGTGGAATAGGTCACCAATTTTGACTCTCACATTACATGGACTAAGCTCCCCCTAAATATATGCATACATGTGATGGAGAATGTAGTTTATGCATAATTGGCAAATTAATGCTCAAGGGAGTTTAATCTATATAATGCATGGAGAAAACATATAAATACCAAAGTGAAATCAATATGATGATATCGGTTTAGAAATACCACATGTGGAAACCAATTTGATTTTCTACCACTAGCAATAGATGGTGGAAATTTGAAGTATGATGCTTAACTCCGGGGACTCCATTTTCCTTGCAATGAGACTACTACACATATGATAAGCTTGAAAAGGTGTTAGTCTTAAAGCATCCAACTTGTAGAGTAATGTCCCCCTAAATTTGTGTACACAAGTATGGAATACTTGTAGGAGACATGCACATTGATATTAGAATCAAAGATACCACTTTAAGGATGACATCACATAAATGTGAGAATCATTTTCGAATGTGATATTCGGGAGAAATTATCTACATTTTGGACTTTGGTACATATTAGATGAACAATTGTAAAACAAGCTGTGTCGTGCTCCTAAACAATTTAAACCATGTAGGTTTGCTCCAATGGTTAAGAATGAAACCGAGCAAGCCTACCATAAGATATACCTAATGTATGCATGGCACAAGATATAAGCATGCAAATGCAAACCTAGGCATGAAAAGGAACTAGATGCTAATTACAAGAATTTGAATCTTGATACCAATTGTAAGAGATACCAATTGAAAGAAATTATATCTAGTTACCTATCATGAGAAGGGGAATTTGGATCCATAGTATTCACTAACCCACTTGGCAATGACTTTGTCCATAATGATGCACCCCATGAAATGCACCCATACTTTGCCAAGTCTCCAAATTCCCCGATGTCCATTGGACTTCTCACTTCCTTTTCGGGATCCAAACCTTCTTGGTGTTCTTCATATTTGAAATGATTTCCTTTAGCACACAAAAGCGTTTGACCCTATTATTGGCTTGCTTGTTCACCTTGATGGCCACCACCTTGTCATTTTTCTTCTTCTTCAAGAGATAAGGTGTGGAGGCATTTTTGTTCACCTTATTGGTATAGGTGTTGGAGAGCTTGCTTGTTTGCTTTTTCTCTTTCTTCTTTGCTCCTCCCCTATTCTTCACCTTGCACTCATAGGACTTGTGGCCTTCCTTGTGGCATACATAGCAAACCATGGTTTGTCTTTCATTAAGCTTCTTCACTTCCTTGATGGTGTTATCTTGATGAAGTTAGACTTGCTCCATCTTGCCTTTCAATTAAGTCAAGTTCTTAGTGAGGCGAGCCACTTCTTGCTTGAGTTGCTCATTTTCCATTGCAACCTCTTGTGTGCATATATCTACGACAACTTTCTCAACACAAACTTGATTGCACAAGGGTGAGTCTAAACATAAATCATTGCAAGAAGTAGAGACATCCTTTTTAGACATGTCAAAAATTGAACCTTTCTTTTTAGGTGCCTCAGTGGGGGTAGAACCGATGGCTTTAAGATTAGCAACTTTATTAGTTAGCTCATCACAATGTTTGCACATAGTTTCCATTTTAGCAAGCAAACTTTTATAAGCATCTTGTGAGTTAGCTAACTTTTTCTTTAATTTTTTATTTTTCTTTGCAAGTTGCTCATCATTGATTGTGCAATTATTTGAGTTTGCACTAGTCTCAAGTTGCTCAATTTTAGTAGATAGCTCCATATTAAGATTAGCAAAAGTTTCATATTATTCAAGGAAAGTAGTATAAGCTTGTTGTGAGCTATGTAGTTTTTCTTTTAATTTTTCAAGCTTCTTTTGTTGACTAGTGCAAACTTTAATAAAGTTAAGATTTTATTGCACAATTTCATCATAAGAAGGTAGCTCATCATCACTATCACAACCATTGTCACTATCACTAGGAATCGACTTTTTGTTACCTCGTGCCATAAGGCACACATGAGAAGAGCTTCATGATGAGTGCTTGTGCCCTCGTCTCTTGTGATGGTCTTCTTCTTCACTTGAAGAATCATCCCATGACCTTATTGATGTGAGGGCTTTGTCCTTGCACGCCTTCTTCTTTGTCTTGGGTGTAGGTTTGTTTGGATAAACTTTCACAAAGTGCCCCAACTCGCCGCATCCATAGCATCATTTCTTCTTCGCTCATTTCTTTGATTGGTGAAGATGAAATCTTGACTTTGGATGGACACACCCTTGACATTGAGCCTTTGGATCATATTCTCCACCTTGTAGATAAGTTTGATTAATTTTTCATCAAGGTTGGAGGTGGAGGATGAAGATTGATCATCATCACTTGAATCTTTATCTTTATCATCATCATCTTCTTCTTCTTCATCATCATCATCTTCACTTGAGGAGCTTGAGCTTGAGCTTGTCTCAACTCACTTGCCCTTCATCTTCTTTTTCTCACTACATGCGAGAGCTTTGCCTTTGCTTGATGAAGAGGCTTCTTCTTGACCTATCTTGCATAATATTTCAAATGCCACTATCTTGCCAATGACAATGGCCAGGGTCATGGTGCTCAAGTCATCTATGTTGTGAAGAATGGTGATGATGCTTGCATATTTCTTTTGTGGTAGCACGGATATGATCTTGCTCATGATGTCCGCATCATCTAGCTTTGTTAATCCTATTGAATGGAGCTCATTGATAATTAGATTCAAACGAGAATACATATCACAAACAAGCTCATCATCATTCATTTCAATGAAATCATAATTTTGTTTAGCTAGACAATGTTTTTGCTCATGGACATTAGTTGTGCCGTCATAGAGCTCTTAGAGTTTAAACCAAATTTCATGTGTCATATTTAAAGTGAACACTTGGTTAAACACATCCATGCTAAAAGATTCAAACAAGTAGTTTTTAGCTCTAGGATTGAAATAAAAATTTTTTTCTTCACTCTTTGTGAGTTTATCGAGATTCTTAATGGGTTTCATCCCATCACGAGTGACTCTCCAAACACCCAAATCTATCGCCTCAAGGTGACAAGCCATTCTAGCTCTATAGTAAGGGAAGTTAGTGTCGTCAAAGTACGGAGGCCTAGAGGTATCCATCCCAACCACTCTAAATAGCGTCGGCTCAACGGTGGTGAAACCAAAGGTCTAAATTGAGCCAACCGACTCCGATACCACTTGTTGGAGACTATGATGCTTAAAATGGGGGTGAATTAGGTAACTTAAAATTCTAAACTGTGGTCTTTTTTTCTAACCTTAGCAAAACCTATACAAAAGATAACCTATACAAAAGATAAACTATCTAAATGTGTAACTACGGTTTTGCTAGTGTGTTGCCATCTCTACCGCAAAAGGAGTTATATAAACAATGTAAATGCGGAAGTTAAAGAGTAAGGTAGAGATATGCAAACTCACGTCGACGACTCCGGTATTTTTATTGAGGTATTGGGAAGCACGTAAGCTTCTTCCTAGTCCTCGTTGGAGCCCCTCGCAAGGAATCCCTCGCAAGGGCCAAGCTCCTCGGTCGGGTAATTCCGTGGATAGCCCCGGGCCTTCTCCACGTGCAAGTGGGTCTCCGGTGTGCCTTTTGACAAGCCTCTCCCAGACCACTCCGCGCCGTCTTCACTATCAAGCTTCCGGCCGAACCGCCACGGGCCTTGTTCCCTTTGGTACATGGTGGCAGCCGCACCACAAACGGGTTGGTGTGATCTCGTAAGAATACAAGCCCCTTTGATGTACAATAATGGTGCGCAAAAGTACCGAGTGGTAAGAGGTATGCAAACCTCACTAAACACTAGGCCTAAACCTAGATCTAGCACATAAGCAGTTGTCTAATCAACCTAAGCACTTTGCAAAGCACCTACGCTAATCACCTAATGAAACACTAAGCACTATACAAGTGGAGATCACTAAAATGGTGTATCAACACCCTTGGTATGTTTCCTCAGCTCCACACATATCAAATGCCCGGTTGGGGATCTATTTATAAGCCACACTGAGAAAGTAGCCATTGGGGACGAAATCCCGCTTTTCTGCTACTGACCGGACGCTGCTTTCGTCCTGAGCGGACGTGTCCGGTCGTCTCAACCGTTAGAGCCACGATCAACTGATCGGACGCTGATGGCGTCTGGTCATATGCCACCAGACGCGTCCGGTCACAATTTCGCCGCTCTGTAACCACTCTGTACTCGATCGGATGCTGCAGTTCATGCGTCCAATCGATTTCCCGCCAGCGTCCGATCGGTTTCTGAGTGTGTTGCCGGGATGATGAATAGTGACATCGGTGCGTCCGGTCACTTTCAGTACTCAGCGTCCGGTCGCTGCTGTAGACGTCTTCTGTTGCCGAGCAACGGATCGGAGCGTTCGGTCGCTATAAGGGCATCGTCCGGTGCTACGTCCAGTCATCTCTGTGAGCTCGTTTCTTCACGATCTTGCGTCCGACTTGGTTCCAATCTTCGTGCTTGGATTTTGCTTGATATCTTGGGTCTTCTCTTGTGCTTCAGGGTCTTGCTTATGGTGTTATCATCGGATTATCACGTCACATTCGTCCAAGTCACGTTTTGCACCCTATTGAACTACAAAATAATCATTTGCAAAATCTAATGTAAATAGGTGTAGGGTCCATCTTTCTTACACTACCCATCACTTCACTCACTCAGCTGCTCGCTTGCTTCAGTCGGTTGAATCCCAACTACAGAACATCTCCTGGAATCCTTTGCTGCTCTTATCCATGAACGTTTCAGTCGGGATCAGCATGAGCTGCTTCTTCGTCAAATGTTCCACATCAAAATGACATCCACAGTCTGAGTACGTGGAGCGCTTTACCGACCTGGTCGAGCAGCTATTGCCTATACCACCCATCCTGATGCCCTGTCCTACACCACCCGATTCGTCGACGGCCTTCGTGACGATATCCGGGCGGTTGTCTTGGTTGCCCGTCCACAAAACTTGGATACTGCGTGTACCCTTGCCCTGTTGCAGGAAGAGGCGGCTGATCCAGGGACGCACAAGGAGTACAAGTGCGCGGAGGGATCGCAGTTCGCTCGGAACGCGACGATCAAGGGCGCGCTACCTCTACCTCCACCGCCCCGGCTACCTCCTGGCGATCCGCAACCTGCTGGGCGGCCTGGCGACGACAAGCGCGTCGCGCCCAGAACTGCGACGGTCTGACGACAAGCTGGCTACTCTCCGCTCCTACCGCAAGGCACGCGGACTGTGCGTCCGCTGTGGGGCAGTCTGCTCGGACGCCTTCGACAACACCAACACTGTGACTGCGGCGGACCCTGTTGCTGTTGAGTCTGACCAAGCTTTCATGCTGCTGTCCTCTGAAGCTCTCTCAGGATCATCTACTGCTCGTACTCTGCAGTTCCAAGGCCAGTTGCGCGGTCGCAGTATTCTCATTCTTGGGCTGAGTTTGCCTCCCAATTGGACAACCTCCAGCCTCTGCTTCGCCCACTGTCCGTCAGAGTGGCCGATGGGGGTTCTGTTTGCTGCAACTCTGAACTTCGTGGAGCTGAGTGGGCTGTGCAAGGTTATAAGTTCCATTCCACCCTGCGGGTCATTCCCTTGGGCTCCTATGATATGATTGCTGGTATGGATTGGTTACAGGCCTTCTCTCCGATGATAGTTGATTGGCAAGAAAAGTGGGTTAGCATTCCTTATGGAAAAAGTCATATTAGACTTCAAGGTTTGCTACCTGACAAGTCTCCTCCATCAGTGCTTCAACTGTTTCACATTGCCACAGCTCCAGCTAAGACTGAATCATAGGAGATGCTGCCGGCTATTCAGCAGCTCGTGGATGAATATGCGCATCTCTTCGAGGAGCCGACAGAGCTTCCTCCCCGTCGTCCGTGTGACCACCACATTCCCCTAGTCCCTGGTGCTCCTCCTGTTGCTGTCCGCCAGTATCGGTACAAGCCAGCTCTTAAAGATGAGATCGAGAGGCAAGTCTCTGAGATGCTTCAGTCAGGCCTGATTCAGCCGAGCACCAGCTCCTTCTCTTCTCCTGTGCTGCTGGTACGCAAGAAGGACAATTCTTGGCGTTTCTGTGTTGATTACAGGATGCTCAATGCGCTGACCGTCAAGTAGTTCCCAATACCAGTTGTGGACGAGTTACTCGATGAGTTGTCTCAAGCCAAGTGGTTCACCTGTTTGGATCTCAGAGCAGGATTCAATCAAATCAGGCTAGCGCCAGGCAAGAAACATAAGACTTCCAGACGCATTGGGGTCAGTTCGAGTTTACAGTGATGTCGTCCGGACTGACCGGTGCCCCGAATTCCTTCCAAGGTGCAATGAATACTACTTGCATCCTCTCCTGCGCAAGTGTGTCCTCGTTTTCTTTGACTTTGACGACATTCTCATATACAGTCCAACACTGGAAGCCCACATTGACCACTTGCATCAGGTGTTCAATTTGCTAGCAGCAGATCAGTGGAAAGTGAAGTTAAGCAAACGTCAGTTTGCCAAGCAGTCTATCTCCTACTTGGGCCATATTGTCAGTAGCAGTGGCGTCTCTACAGACCCTGAAAAGATCAGGTCCATTCAGGAATGGCCTCAACCGCAAGACATTAGGGAGCTCCGCAGTTTTTTGGGACTTGCTAGATATTACCGCAAGTTCATCCGGAACTTTGCTCTCTTAGCGCGTCCTCTCATTGACTTGCTAAAGAAAGGAACACTGTTCGTTTGGACACCTGCTCATACTGCTGCCTTCGACGCACTCAAGAATGCATTGGTCTCAGCTCCAGTCCTGGCACTGCCCGACTTCTCCAAACCGTTTCAGTTACAAACAGATGCCAGCGATTCCGGGGTTGGGGCTATACTTCTACAGGAGGGCCACCCGCTAACGTTTGTCAATAAGTCTCTTGCCCCCCGCACTCGGCTTCTATCTACGTATGAGAAGGAGTTCCTGGCCATCTTAGTTGCTGTTGAGCAGTGGCGGTCCTACTTACAACATGCTGAGTTCACCATCTTCACGGACCAGGGCAGCCTCATGCACATTACTGACCAGCGCTTACATACCCAGTGGCAGCTGAAAATGCACCATAAGTTGTTGGCTGGTTTGCAATACAGGGTCATATAAAAGCCCGGGGCTTCCAATTCTGCTGCTGATGCGCTTTCCCGTCATCCAAACCCGCCGGCCCAACTGCAGGCTATCTCTGCATCTACTCCTGCTTGGCTCGCTGAACTGGTAACCAGGTATGACACTGATCCTGAGTCCAAGCAGCTCCTGCAGGAATTGTCCATCAATCCTCAGTCCCGGCCACAACTTACTTTGCACAATGGCGTTATCCGCTATTCTGGACGTGTCTGGGTCGGTCACAATGTTCAACTGCAGCAGCGCATCATCTCTGCAATTCATGATAGTGCCTTGGGCGGCCATTCCAGTTTCCCCATTACCCACAGCAGAATCAAGAAACTCTTCTATTGGTGTGGTCTGAAGCAGTCCGTTAAGACTTTTGTTGCTGGTTGTGCAGTTTGCCTCCAAGACTTTTATCTCCACTACCAGTACCTTCATAGGCCTGGCAAGTTATTTCCATGGATTTTTTATTGATGGGTTGCCAACGTCAACTAATGCTAAATGCATTATGGTGGTCGTGGATAAATTCAGTAAGTTCTCCCACTTCATCCCACTCAACCACCCGTTCTCTGCTCCGAAGGTCGCACAAGCTTTTCTGGACAATGTTTTTCGGCTTCACGGTCTGCCAACTCATATCATATCTTACCGGGATCCTATCTTCACAAGTGTGTTCTGGAGAGAATTGTTCCGTCTTGCACAGGTGACATTGTCCATGAGCTCGGCTTATCATCTACAGTCCGACGGACAGACGGAACGTGTGAATCAGTGCTTGGAGACTTACTTGCGCTGCTTTGTTCACTCATGCCCGCGCCGCTGGATTCGCTGGCTTCCACTCGCAGAGTACTGGTATAACACCAGTGAACACTCTGCCCTTGGCAAATCTCCATTCGAGGTACTCTATGGCCGCTCTCCCCGTCATTTCTCCTGTACCCGATGTGGATGCTATGTTGGCGGAGCATACTACCATGCTCGCTGCTGTCCGCCAACACCTGCTTCGCGCGCAGAAGCGCATGAAGGCCCAGGCGGACAAGCGCCGCTTGGAGCGCTCGTTTGAGGTCGGCGACTCCGTCTTCCTCCGCCTCCAGCCCTACGTCCAAAGCCCACTAGCGCCGCGCTCCCACCACAAGCTCTGCTTCAATTACTTTGGGCCGTTCAAGATCGTCGCCAAGGTCAGTGCGGTGGCGTACAAGCTGGCGCTTCCTCCTACGTCCACCATCCACCCGGTGTTCCACGTCTCGCTCCTCAAGCCAGCGCCGCCCTCTACTCCGGCCGTCGCGGCACAGTTGCCGGACCCCGACGACATGCTCCAAGTTCCCGAACGCATCCTGCAGACGAGACTTCACCAGCGCGGCAACCACGCCGTCCAACAGATGCGGATCAAGTGGAGCGGCCTCGACGATGACCTTGCCACCTGGGAGGACGCCGACGCCATTCAACAGCGATTCCCAGGTGCGGAGGCCGAACCGGAAGAAGTCAAGCAATGTCAGGATTGCTGGACCGGAATGGGCCTGTGTGGCTTCTAATGCGAAGCCCACCACGGAGTGAGGATAAGTAGTGGAGAGCAAAGTAGCTGAGAGGTTATCAGTGCCTGTTTAGCTGCACTTCATTTTACAAAATTTTTCAAGATTCTCCGTCACATCAAATTTTTAGACGCATGCATGAAGTATTAAATATAAATAAAAAATAAAACTAATTACATAATTTAGACGAAATTCACGAGACGAATCTTTTAAGCCTAATTAGACTATGATTGGACACTAATTGCCAAATAACAACGAAAGTGCTACAGTACCATTTCCAAAAAAATCACCAACTAAACAAGACCTAAGAGTGGATAAGTAGTGGAGAGCAAGTAGCTGAGAGGCATCAGAAAAAACCCTAGACTTGTTATTACTTGCATTACAATTTCCTGTAATAGAAAGGCCGCCACCGGCCAGCTACCTTCCATGCCACTGTTCTTCTCTTCTTCCGTTTAGCGGTCGCCGCCGCTAACACGCCTGCATTCTCTTGAAATGAACTGTACTCGCGCACGTACTCGGCCATGTCTACCACTACCGGAGACGGCTTCTTTGCCGAGTGTCTCAGACTTTGCCAAGTGCTTTTTATCGGACACTCGGTAAAGAGACTGTTTGCCGAGTGCCAGAGAGAAAGCACTCAGCAAACAACTGGCACTCGGCAAAAAAGTGGTTTGTCGAGTGCCGAACACTCGGCAAAGAATAACACTCGACAAAGACCATGTTTGCCGAGTGTCAAACAATAACACTCGGCAAAGGGCGGCAGCCGCCATTAATCCTTTGCCGAGTGTCTTCTCCTAACACTCGGCAAAGAGGCTCCTTTACCGAGTGTCTTCTCCTGACACTCGGCAAAGAGGCTCTTTTGCCGAGTGTCATTTTTTGACACTCGGCAAACCATATTTTTTTACTTTTGACCTTCAAACTTTTTTTACAGTCCTAAGACAATACCTGGTACTCCATGTTTCAATGTGGCACATTTCTCGGACTTTTTCTATATTTCTTTAATTTATTTTATTTAATTGAATTTTCTTGGATAATTCAAATTATAACTGCTAGTCATTCGAATAATGAAAAAAATGAATGGAAAAATGATATTCATGTTATTTAGTATAATGTGAGGCCGTATCTAGGAACAAACCACCAATTTTGAATATCTTGTTCACGAAACATGACCACGAACTTACGGTCAAGTTGTTTTTAAATTCTATAAAAAACAAACAAAGTTCAAAAATCATGAAACTTGTCAAGATATCAAGATATCATATGTGGAGGCTGTGATAAAAATTTGAGGTTTCACGCAAGTTGTCACGTATGATGCTTGCAAACCGAAGTCGGCCTCTTCACGAAATCGATTTCGTGAAGAGGCCGACTTCGGTTTGCAAGCATCGTACGTGACAACTTGTGCGACGTGAAGAGGCCCACGCTAGCCCCGCTGTCGCCGCCACTAGTGCCGCCCCCCGCGCCGCGCCGCCGGAGGAGGAGGAGAAAGAGAGGAGGAGGAGGAGAGGAGGAAGGAGGAAGAGGGGGAGGAGGAAGAAGGAGGAAGGAGGAAGAAGAAGGAGGCGCCAGCCCCACCGCCGCCCCTGCCCACGCCAGCGCCGGCCGTGCCAGCGTCGCCGCCGCCCCCGCCCGCGCTCGCGCCATCCCCGGCGCTTCCCCAGCCGTCACCTTATCCACCGGCACCCTAGCCCCTTCACCACCGCTGTCCTACGATGCCCACTAGGTATGCCCTACCATCGTCGTCGTAGTAGTATTACTAGTAGTTGCGGTAGTAGTAGTGGTAGAGTAGCAGTGGTGGTAGTCGTAGGGGTGGTTGTGACATTGTTATATATATGTGGTTGGATATAATCTTGTGCATGTCAGCCATCGTGCCGTTCATATATATGTGCATATCGGCCATCGTGTCGTTGGTTTTCTTGTAGGTTTTGAAAACCTCACCGTGCAGGGGAGGTGCTGCCGAAATTTTGTATTGACAGTTTTATGTTTCTTTTTTGTAGAGAAGAGCCCGTCGGAGCGGAGCCAGAGTACCTCGGCGACCCCGATCGCTTTCCTCGCCGCTGCGGGTCTGCCTGCACCGTGTCACCTCGCCACTGCACCGACCCACCATGGCCCTGCTAGCCTGACTCCACCGCCACCCTAGGTATAACCCCTCTTTCCGTATCATGGTCGTAGATCACGTAACCCAGTTAGGCATCTCCCGTTCGAAAGATATACGGTTGAAAATATACAGATATTTCCATATTTAAAACCGTATCTGTTTCGAATTGTCCACGTTTTTTGGACAGCCCGCGGATGCGTAGGTGGGGTTAGTTTCCATGGTTTGCTCCGATCCGAGACAGAGTTTCGGCATCATCTCCCTGTTGTTCTCTGGATACACACTCTCCCTAGCAGGACGTGTATTTGGAGAACAGCGGGGAGGTGCTGCCGAAATTCTGTCTCGGATAGGAGTAGAGCATGGAAACTAACCCCACAGACGCATCCTCGCGTGGGATTAGGACCTATCGTCACCTATTAGATAGTAGGAACATCGTGTAGATGCAATTGATGTTTATATTACTCGCCGCTATATATGTTACCAGGAGATGATGTCTATATTGTGGCCCAACAAGCCACGTAAGTTTATTATCTCCCATATGCGTGTCAAACCATAAGGCATCTTAAGGGTTGGGATATTATGCACAGGGTATCGCCACACGGTAAAGTGCCTGTCCCAAACGATGAAGATTACAACTTAGATCCAAACACATATGACGGAGAGTTCTTTCAAGAAGAGGGACTAGAAGGGAGGTTTAAGATAGACTTAACCGAAGCGATCGGAATGGAAGTAGACAATGAAACAGTTATTGAAGAGGACACTGGAGATGAGGTGCAAAATGTGAAGGACTTACAAATGCTTGAGCGATTACATTTAGACAATGACAATGACAACATTGCTCATTCGGATAGTGTTGATTATTTCGACATGATTGATAGTGATGATGAGACTTATGATCCAGCTAATCTCGATCATGAAGATTATTTCTAATACATGTAATACTATGTTATTTTGTAATTACATTTTATTTATTTTGCATCTATTTCTAAGTACTTCTTGTTTATCTGTGCTTATTGGTTTACTCTTTTTAATTGCAGGTGATTGAACAAAGATGGTGGGTGGTGGGATGAGGAAGCTAACGTCCTTGTACCGAAGGACAAGGACCGTTGCACCGGAGGAGAGTAGGAGGAGGAGGAGCCGCAGGAGGGAGTCGTCGCCTACTGCCCCATCGCATGAGGAGGAGGAGGAGCAGGTGCCCTAGGAGGACATCGAGGAGGCACAGGAGGACGCACAGGAGGACGAGGAGGAGGCGCAGGAGGACGCATAGGAGGATGACGAGGATGAGGCGACAGCGTGGGGTTCTGCTTCCTCTAGTTCATCGAGCTTCTACTTGCGAGGTCCCTCGAGCCTCCCTCAGCGACCGATACCTCGTGAGAGACGCCCGCTGATTCGACCCAAGGAGGAAAAGTAAGTAACTTTAGATGTTATCACTACTTTATATGATATGTTGAAAATCAAAATAGAAATTAATAATTTTTCTGAATTACTTGGGCAGGAACTGGACGATTGTGGCGAGTGGAGGTGGTCACACACGCCAAGTCAATGGCATCCTTGGTCTTCTGTGCAAGGAGCACTTCCCTGGCCTGGTTGAGTACGCCGGAGTGATAGGGCCAGCCTACTCATTTGACCACTATGCCGCCGCACCTGATGCTACAGATCGGGCCCGCAGGGTATTCAACAACAAGGCGGAGCGGGTGAAGCAAGAGCTATGGGTAAGTCTTCCTCGCACTACATTGCTCAATACATTCTTAAAATAATGAATGGATACATCATGTTTGTATGCAGGATTTCTTTAGATACTAGGATAGACATGAGGCCAGGGCAGATGCGGTGGCTACCAAATGCTGCAAAAAAACTTGTCGTGGACATGCATTACGAGGCGCGCATCCAGGCCATTGTAACTTACCACGGGACCGTCCTTGGAACGAAGGTCACCAAAAGGGACGCAAGATCCATGACGTTGACCCAGGACTAGTACCTACAGGTAAATACAGAACATTAATAGTGATTCTTTTTGAGATTAAGTAGGCTTAATTTTATCTTCTAATATGTCATATACTTGATGGCCTGTAGATGATTCCTTATTGGTGCGTCGTGCATCCCCAGTGCTAGGAACAGATGGTGGACAGGTGGTGCTCATGCGAGTGGGAGGAGACGCACAACTTGTGCCGGGAGCGGCGTTTGATGATGCTAGGTATAGCACACCATCATGGCAGCCGTAGCCTTAGCGGATACGCAGAAATATGGGTACGCAAATTCATTTATTTATTCTAACGCTCAATTCTGCATGATTTCTAATCATCTTGTATTTTTTCTCGCAGTCGGGCATCACATGGTGGCCAGCCTTGCTCCATCTTCAAGGCATTTTCTATGGCCCACAAGGGCAAGGCGACGTCCGACGTCGACTACAACCCGGAGGACGGACCCGAGGCGTACAGCAATGCGACCGTCCACAACTGCCTTAGTGAGTACACATCGATGGCAAGGGAGGTCCATGGGTCAGAGTACGATCCAAGCACCGAGGACCTTGATGAAGAAGTCATCATGAGGGTGGGAGGAGGCAAGAAGCATGGGCGGTACTAGATTGGCGACGGCGCAATCGACTCGGCCGCTACTCCCAGTCTCTCCCAGATTCGAGCAAGCAGCACGAGCAGGAGCCCGGCCATATGACTTCGGCAGGACACTTCACACCACCGGGTGGAGGCACTCGAGGTTATTCTTGGTTTATTCGTCGTTCATTGGTTTTTTCATACCTTTCCTTTGCATTATTGTAACATTGAGGTGAATATATTGTAGGCCCAGCTTGAATAAGAGAGGAGGATATGGGAGCAGATGTAGGCGAAGATGGAGAGGGTGGAGGCTGAGTGGGAGGCCAAGCAGCGAAGGATGGCGGAGATTCTTCAGTACATGCAAAGTCTTGGCGCCGCTACAGGTGTAGCTCCGCCACCTTTGCTATTCGCTCCACCTCCACCTCCTCACTATTCTACTCCTGTGAGTATAAATGTTTTAGTTTGTATGTTCATGCTTACGGTCAAACCTAGTGAAGTATGAAAGTTTTATTCATATATGGTATATATTTATCTTGTCTCACACATGCAATCTCTTCTCCTTTGTGCAGAATCAATCGGCGGCATCGAACGATCCTCATGCTTTAGCGAATCCTTTACCAAATCAGTGATGATACTTGTGGTTGTTAATGATACTTCTATTTGCAATTGTGGTTGAAGATGATGGAGCACTTGAATTACTTGTTAACTTATTTGTGATATATTGTGAGACATGAGATGTTTGTGATATATATGTGACGTTTGTGATATATATGTGGTGTTGGTGATATATATATGTGATGTTGATGATATATATGTGATGTTGGTGATGTTTGTTATATATATCTTCTGTTTGTTTAGATTGGATGTAAAAAACAAATAAAAAATATTGTTTTCAGTCACTTTGCCGAGTGCAATGGCGATGACACTTAGCAGAGTGACTACCTGGGAACTATCTGGGAACATGCTTTGCCGAGTGCAAAGGCCGTTGCACTCGGCAAACATCAGAGATTTGCTGAGTGCCACGGGATAGGCACTCGGCAAACATTACATACTTTGTCGAGTATCTTGCCGGCGACACTCGGCAAAGTGACCACCTTTGCCGAGTGTCTAAGTCAACGACACTCGGCAAAGCGAGGACCTTTGTCGAGTGCTTGACCTTGGCACTCGACAAAGCCGCCGTCACGGTGGCGCTCGCTGTCACGGCCATTTTTCTTTGCCGAGTGTCGGATTGACACTCGGCAAAGTCTTTGCCGAGTGCCCGATAAAGTACACTCGGCAAAAAGGTCATCCGACACTCGGCAAAGTCTTTGCCGAGTGCCCGATAAAGTACACTCGGCAAAAAGGTCTTTGCTGATAAACTATTTACTGAGCGCCCTTTGCCGAGTGTAACACTCGGCAAAGGATTTGTCGAGTGTATATCGGCCTTTGCCGAGTGCCTGAGGCACTCGGCAAAGAAGTTGTCTCCGGTAGTGTACTACTCAGTCATCTTAGCGTAATGTTAACACTTAGACACCCATATCTACTACTCAGGATATATACTACAGTATATTGTTTAGGTGTTCACTAGAGTCACGATTACAGCTCTCCACCCCAAAAAAATCGCCACCAGATACTCGTCACCGGCTGACCGATGAAGCCACTGATCTCCCCAGAATTAATAACCCACCCTCCTCTCGCTCCTATCTGTCGTAAAACATACGGACTTTATCCTACGAGGAAAAAAGAACGATTTATTTGTACGTGGGCACTTACCAAACTCTTAGACCTTGTCATTGTTATATATACGTGGGAGTTCTATGTTGTAAGAGCATCTCTAAGAGTACCTAGTATTTTTTTTCTAAAACCATAAAATTTTACAACCCCTAAAAAAATATTGGAAGGAATAAAGAATGCCATCTCCAAGAGTTTCTAATAATCCACTCCTAAAATATAGAAGACAATTTTACATCAGGAATTATATACTATTTCTTAATTATCCTAACCATTTTATATATTCTTTCTCTCTTATACATTTGCATTAGAAATATTTTTCTACTATTTATTTTTTCCACACCCTTCCACCTTTAGATTGGCCGACAAACACGCTCGAGAGAGAAGATACGCACGCGACTCAGAAACGCGTAACTTTACGCGGAACATGGTGACTTTTCTCAAGTTCTAAAAGATTAGAAGGATGAATTAGAAGTTGTTGCAGAGGGATTTTTTCTCATCTTGCTAAAACCAAGGATTATGAAGGCATTTAGGAAACTCTTGGAGATGATCTAATTACCAATATTCAGAGAAATAAAGAATAGTCTCCCTATCTTGTGCCTTTTTTCTCTACTATTATTTACTGTGTTGATCATAAAAGATGGAGAGGGAACGGTCCGTCGTCAAACAGACAGTTCTACGACAATGCCAAACACCCTACGCGGTATATATCTACTAACCACTGCCCTACACGGCATATAAGGTAGATCAAATTGGCATCCTACAAGGTGTGAAACACATCTTGCAGATTGTTTGTGCCGGCCACACTAGTACATAAAAGATTTTTAGAGACGGTCAGAACTGATCTTCAGAGTCTTTTTTAAAACCGCTACTATGCTGGCGATCATAAAGATAAGTGATTTTCAGAGACGGTTTTAAAACCGTCTCTGAAAATCAATTTTTAGAGGCGAAACCGTCTCTAAAATCGATTTTCAGAAGTCAACCGTCCCTAAAAATAATTTTTAATTTTTTAAATCATTTAGAGTCTAATAAAAATAAGAAAAATATTTTTAATGTAGCCCGAAGGGCTGAGGACTAGCCACAGCCCACACGATTTATTTTCCACTTGTTTTACAAAAGTGCTAATTCGAATCCACAACCTCTCCCTCGCGCGATCCCTCCCTTACCATTACACCGTGCAATCACTTGTGTCTAGTTTCTATGATGTTGTCTATTTGTACTAATACGTAAGAATCTTGTAATCAATATTTTAGCCCATAAATAATCTTAAACGAGAAAACTTTCAACTATAAAGTTTTAAATCTCGTCGAGCACTATAACTTTGATATAGAACATTTCTCCATCCAAGGTTATTTGAAAAATTGAAAATTTTAGAATTCAAAATCTGAGACTTAATTTATATATTTGGAACCCTAAATGATCTCAAACAAAAATTTTATCAACTACAAAGTTTTAGATCTCGTCGAGCTCTACAATTTTGATATAAATTTTATCTTCATCCAACTTTATTTAAAAAAGATATGAATTTATTTGTGCTACAGCTATTTTTAAGGGTGGTTGACTTAGTTAGCCGTCTCTGAAAATTGATTTTTAGAGATGGTTGACTTAATAAGACCGCCCCTAAAAATCACTCATTTTCAGAGATGGTTGACATAAGCAACCGTTCTTAAAAATAGCATTTTCGGAGGCGGTTCTCTTAATGGAACCGCCTCTAAAAATGAATACATTTTTAAAGACGGATTTCTTAATGGAACCGTCCCTAAAAATTAATTTGTAGCAATTGTTGTATAGCTACAGTGCCTCCCGCGAAGGTTAGAGACGGCGTGCCAAGACAACTGCTTCTGTTAGAAAAGGGAGACGCCTCTAAACATCATTTTTGTACTAGTGCCATCAAGCTAGATTAATCTCAACTCGATGTCCACGTGTAGAAACCCTATTTTAAAATCGAGCGAGAATGCATGAATTGGATGAGAGATCATAATACTCATCGTGAAACTGCATGTACCGGTGGTATTGCATATATATGGACACAGTGGCGGAGCCACAGGGTATGCCGGGTATGCATCGACATACCCTATAAAACCGACAGCAAGTAGTATATATATACTATATAATATAGTGTATACGCTGTATTTATAAAAACAAAAATGAAAAAGCATACCTGGACACCATCGCTCGATGACGGGAGGCCCATGTAACGTGGTCTACTCGGCAAGTGAATCCATACGATATGCGCGCTCTGAGTCTCCGACTCTGTACATAACATTTCAGTTTCCTAATTTGATTACGGAGCCATGGAGGAACACACCGTCTGCGCCTGACGTCCTTACCGAGTGAGTCGAGTCGGTGCCGCCCTGCCGCCCTGGCCCATGGTGCCTGCCGGCTGTCGCCCTCCGCCCTGCTCTGAATTGGAGGATCACCGCCTATTTCTCGCACGTCTCGTCTGCAATATTTACAGTAATTTAATCTTTGCTCTTAGGTTTTTATAGAAAATTATTGTTTAGCCTTTTGAATGATTGTTTAATCACTTTCGTTGAGCGAGATATTTTTTGAAAGTTGATGAAAATGATATAGTCAAGACATTCATGTCCCTTCGTAAGTGTTGAATAAACTAGTGAGAAAAATAGCATTGTAAGTCTCTGGTACTCTTTTATGCCTATATTTGAACTATTTATATTGTATTTAGTGGATGGTCTCAATCTAATCCTTGAATTTATCGAATCACACGGTAAAATTTACAATTATTATCGAATTGCTAAAATAAATTTACTGAATTGTATATGAAAAATTTTGAGCGACATACTCTGAGCTAAAATTCTAGATTCGCCACTGTATGGACATGCATGTAAGGATCAGCAAACATGTGTCATCTTTGTATCCGCAGCTAGCACCTGAACTACAGACTAGAAGTCAATTATTCGTTGCATTAATTAGCATGCATACGTACGTGTATAATCGAAGCATGTCAATGGACTACGGATGGATATAGCTGCCGTATAGCATCCTCCACTCTCGCGATGCGTATCTGAACATGCGCAAGCCCATCATCGATCACATGGACGACTACATCGGACCGCTCATGAGTATGACAGGCAGTCAATTAATACTATCCGGATCCAGCAACTGCATTGGCGCCGGCTCGCCTTTCGGGTTTCAGCTACATGTGAACACATAAGGGCGTGTACGACCCACAGACGATGGTTCGTCTCTAAGCGCCTCAAATCTATCATACAGATAGGTATAAAGACAGATCATACAATCCACAGACATGGGTCCGTCTCTAAGCTGTTTAATGCATTGCATTTAGTTAGGATCAACTATAAATAAATTTTTGTATACCACTGTATGGCTATTTGATAGAAAACGTATCAAGGATAAATAAGTGCAACATGATTATAATTAGGGTTGTCGCTTGTACGCATTTCAGGTGGGAGCACCTCAACGATGGATACCACATGTTTGCATTATGTTGATAACAATTGAGTTCATTCTAAAGAAGGGGGCAACAATTTTAGAACTGAAGCTTATAAATTCACAGACACCCACATTCATTCAAATGGCAGATAAGCTAAGTAGTCCATACTGATACATCATAAGCTCCAATCTTTATCCTTGCAGCAAATAACCAAAATAGCTAAGAAACACATAGTACAACAAGATAGCTAACACAAAGACACTGAAAACATTTGTCAGTACTATTTACAATCATTTGATACACAAGTACAGGAGGAAGATAGCTAACATAACCATTACCTCGCGCGATTTGGTGCCACAAATCCATCTTGTGCGAGTCACCAGATCCTCGTGCGCACAGCATCGATCCGCACATCGTCGAGTGGCGGAGGCGAGGCGTACAACGGTGCTGAAGCCGTCGACTAGACCTCGGAGCACGAGCGTCCCCCGTCGTCTCGTGAGGCGACGCGGCCTTCGTCTCCAGGCTTCGCCAGGGTGTTTCTTGCAAAATCTCCATCACAGAGACGGGTGAAAAGACCCGTTGTACATGCCCTAAGGCAGGTGACATCCGTCGTCTTGACCTTGCATAGATCTCCGAGTCGCCCTCGCACGGTCCCAAAACCAAACAGAATATTGGATTCGAATTAACCCGATACCTTCATGAAGAATTTGGTTACAGTAGCTGAAGCATGTGTGCATATCTCTGCGCCTGAACGCGCATATACTAGAATGACTGCACCGGCCACTATGGTCGCATATCTGTGCTTGAACGCGCATACACCAGCATGGTTTCTCCGGTTGTTGCATGCACACTTGTGTGAGCTCGAAGCTACACAACCATTTCTATCCACAAGTACCTCTATCCGGAACGGATTAATGAACCGGACTGTTGTGTGTGCATGGTATATATGCTGTCCTGAAGTACCATGGCTCCTCTTATCTGAATTTTTTTTTATTTGATGATGAAGGATCAAAGAATTTTGGTGGAGCACCAGATTTGTTGAATTCTTCTGCGAACTTGTAGTTTCCAGCAGATTTGTGTGTTTGCCATAATAGAAAAATCCTTATATTTTACACATTTACAATAATTTATTTTATGTTCATGTGTATATGCCATGTGTTGATATTTTTATATGCTCTTTTGAATGCATTTATTTATCAATAAGATCTTGAAGGATTACACTAGAAACATGGTAAAGGTAATGAGCTATCTAAATCCTGCAGATCTTAGACTTACCACATTTGAGAGGCTCATATTTGTTTTTTCCTAGCATATAATGAATTTTTGGGATAAATAAATGGTTGGTATTAATTCTGAAAATTAGCATGTGCCATGATTAAATCCAGAAAAATACAAGGATGCTTCTAAGAATATTGTAAATAACCATCCACTACCTTTTTGCACCTTGCTACTTGTTTACATGTAGTAAACTTATATGCACATGGTCCAACTTTCGTTAATATATGCATGCCATAAAAGAAGAAAAAATATCCTGGAATTACTCCAAACAGTAGAATTATTTGTTATGGTCAATATTAAATCCATGTAGGATATTTTGCTACCATTGAAGTGTAGTAAATTCAGAATATATATTTTCTGATTACTCTCTAGAATAAGTATATGGCCGAGAGAAATAACAAATACATTGTGGGACTCACTGCATGAGTAAAATCCCAAATTATGATTACAAAATATCATATTGCATCGAAAAGTTGAATTTTTCAAGCTTGCATGATTGAGGTATAATGCTACTCTGTAAACAATAGCTTGAAGCTTTATATTAAATGTCTCGAAGACAAGATGGTAAATAAGATTTTATCAACGTATATTCTCGAAGAAATGTCTCTTATGAATAGAATATATCAAATAGCAATGTATAATACATGAAGTATTTGAATTTACCATTAAAAATTACTCAAATAGAAATTGAATTGGAAGTTTTAGACAGCTTTATAAACCAGGATATTATCTGTTACAATAACTTTGAATAAAAGGTTCTGCACGTGCATGATCGGACCAAGGGGAGAAAACGGGATTGAATCGGCCCAATAGTAAATTGGGTTGTGGATAAATTAACAAAAATTTGGTAAAACTCCAGAAGGAAAAGGGCCGCACTCTTTAGTGCAGAATTATGCATAAATTCTGTATTTTTGAAGAATAGTATTTGGATTTCTTTGAAATTACGATTTTTGGGTGAACCCCTTAGAAAAAGGGGAAGCTATGGCATGTTCTGAATATTTATGAGATAAAATCCATGTTCATTATGAAAATTGCATGGAGCACTAAATGAAGTAAGTAAATCCTTAGAAGAAATAAAAAATTCCTACAGAATAGTGTGTGTTGGCATTTTGATAGGAGTAAATGTTTTTTTATATATATTTACAATATCAATTTCTTTGCGGGGGAAGGTTTGCCTCGGTTTTTCCCTTCCCCAGACCCCACTCATGTGGGAGCCTCCGGCACTGGGTCTGCCCTTTATTTACAATATCAATTTCCTATTCATGTATAAATGCCATGTGCTGATATTCTTATGCTATTTTAAAAGCATTTATTTATCACACATTATGAACTATATGCCATGAAATTGTAAGAATAAATTATTACACTAAAACATGGTATAAGGCGTATGAGCTCTCTAAATCCTGCAGACTTTAGACTTATCACCTTTGATGAGCTCGTATTTGTTTTTCCAAGCATAAAGAACTTTTGGGATGAACGAATGTTTGGTATTAATTCTAAAAATTTACATATACCATAATCCTAAAAAATGCTAGGATGCTTATAAGAATATTTTGTATAATCATCCACTATCTTTTTGCACTTTGCCACTTGTTTACATGTAGTAAACTCATACGCACATGATGATTCTGATAATAATAATGATATATGCATACCTTCATGAAGAAGGAATATCCTGGACTTGACCTAAATGACAAAATTATATAGCATGGTCATTTATTAAATCCTAGTAGGATATTCTACTGCCGCTGAAGTGGAGTGGACCTTAAAAATTACTCCTAATATTACTCTCAAAGAATGAGTACTTGACGAAGCTAAATCCCGAAGGTCTTATAGGACTCACGGAATGAGAAATTCTAGAAGACATCCTACATTATGATTGCATAATGCCAGAAATATTAAAAATTGAATTTTCAAGCTATATGACCATATGTGATATAATGCTGCTCTATAAACAAATACAATGAGCTTGAAGCTTTGTGATTAAAAATCATAGAAGATGAGATGATAAATAAGACTTTGTCTAATTCCAGAAGAAATATTTCTTGAAATAGAAAGACCGAGGGCATTGAAGTAGTAGAAGTATTCGAATTTATCATCCATAATTACTCGATATCAAGTAAAAATTGAGTTAGATTTTTTTTGGACAGCATTATGAATCAGGATATATGACTTGCATATGTTGTACTCCTAGAAGGATCATGATTACATATCACAACTATGAAGTAGAGCATGCATGAAGCTACTAAATGTCAAGCATAGAAGCTAAGACATGTAAGAATGGATAAGAATTATAATATTTAAGGTTTTCTTGAAGAAGAACTTAAATCATGTGCTTATAGACTTGTTTTGTCTTTGGAATTACTATCCTGAAGTATTAGTGGTGGCGGTGTTTGAAGTTTTAATTCCTGTTGAATTAAGTGGATTTTATAAACTCATAGAAGAGTTAATGGTTATTTTATTAGCTTGAAAACTAATATGAAGCATTTAATATTCTTAGTTGCAATTCTTACTTGCAGTAAGATGCGTTACTTTTGTATGGAATGAATTAGATTTATATGTTTCACATATAAACAATTGCCTATTTTGTCTATCTAAATAATTTTTGCAATGATTTAATCCACTAAGAAGCCCCATTTAACCATGAAATTTATAGTTCTCGTGCACTACTACTATGTAGGTAGAAGGGGAATTAAATTTTCTAGAAGCACATGAACAATTGGACTATACTGGCTTATGAATTGATCTTAGAAGGACCAATTTAGCTAAGAAATAATATAACCCTAAAACGAAGTATTTAATACTTTAGCCTAAAAACTAGAAGTTTATGTCCTACCCTGAATATGTTGTTGTACACTGAATGTATGAATTTCATGCCACAACCAATGAATACTAGAAGTATGATTTGATTATATGAAACATTGGGAATGATTATCCATAGATGATGCATGAAGCATATTATTACTTGAAGTAGTCATGGCATGAGGGGGAGGAATTTTTCATAAAGGCATAAGAAATTATGAATAATATATATTTAATAGGCATAGGCTTCCTAAATCTATCTTTAAGTGCATATATCAGGACTTAAAGTCCTAGCCGCGTCCCTTCTAGCCAAGTTAACTTTCTCTACATTACACTAATTGCAAGCAAGCTTGTAGCTTTGCATTTTGCTGTTATCAATTACGTTGGATTGAATACCAACATTCCACATTACAGATGAATATGTACCACTATGTTGTGCTCCCGTTGAGCTGCAATTATCTCCACTCCTGCATGAATATTAGCATAAAAGCTATATTTGTAGCTTGTAGCTACTACTTTTTCCCTCGTAATTAAATTGGTTAGCTAGAATGTTATGCCAAAATAATTTTTACTAAAGTAATGAATTTGTTGCTTTTTAAATGCATTGCATGCATAAGCAACACAATTGGTCTAAGGCCAAGTAGCCTAAGATTAGGAGGAGTGAGTTAATATGAAATTATCTCAATGGAGACTAACCTAATTGATGGGACGAATAATTGTGGAATTAATGTGGTGGATAACACACTTATGATGATTTAGGATTTATGAAGAAAATGCATTTGGGGAATTTTACATTAATAGCAATTAGAAAGTCTAAAAGAAATTCTATGTGAGTTTGAATGTTGCGTATTCTATATTTTTGAAGTATATGGTCTTTTATGTATGAGTAATTGGATCAATTTTTTGGGCTAAACAATAAAGAAGCTAGATAATGAAATAGTTATCTAAACTATGATATGTGCAAATCAGGGGGAGAACATCCCTGCGTTTATAGAAATATCTGGCCTATGCTCCGCTTCATGCTTCACAAGAGCATTAGTTAAATTATTGTTTGATTTAGTGTGTGATACTACTCCTGCTTCAAGCTTCAAGGAATATTTTTCTCTTACGATCATTTTCCTGCAAGGATGTTCCATATTCACTTCAGGGAATATCTGGCATATGCTCCACTTCATAAGAGAAAAATACCATTGATCCTTGAAGTGAATATGACTTCAAAATAGGAGTTCCATATGCTCTTACTATTCAAGGATTTAGCTTTAAGGAATATTCCTTAAAGATGTTCCATATTCATTTCAGGGATCAATGGTGTTTATAGGAACATCCTTGAGTTTTTTCCCACTGGATTTTTGGATGGAGTTTTTAACGAGGCATGTTCATATTGTGGTAATCACCCAAGGGGGAGTGTTGTAAAACATATAGACTTTATTCTAGAAGGAAAGGAGGAGGAGGAATCATAATCCTAGTCCGTTTGTATGTGGACTCTTACCAAACTCTTAGGCATTGACAGGGTTATATATACGTGGGAGCTCTATGTTGTAATTACCAATATTCAGAGAAATAAAGAATAGTCTTCCTATCTTGTATCTATTTGTTCTTTACTTTCATCTACTGTGTTGATCATGAGAGACGGAGAGAGAAAGGTCCTAAGCGCTGGCAACATGTTTTATAACACTATCTATCTCCGACTCATGTTCACTGCTCCTCACCCAGAATAAATGTTCATCTAGCACTCAAAAACTCAACCTGTCCAAATATATAAAAACTAGTAGTAATGTTTATGAAATAAGCATCATCATTAGATTAATTTAAGTTATATGTTTTGTAGTAATTAATCTATTTATAGATACAGATATTAATACCACTTTTAATAAATCTAGTTAAATTTGAGGTGGATGAAGTCCTCGGAGGGAGTACTCACAACTCAGAAGGGTCTAGTCAGCTCCGTCTTCGGCTTGAATATAGTTGTTGCCCAATTCTAATCCGACGTATCTCGAGTTGGGTTTACTGGCCCAAGTTGTCCTCTGTGTTGGCCCATCGTTAGCTGGAACACGTCTCCATGTCTTGGCAATCCTGAAGAAGTGGCGTTGTTGCCATGTGTTGATGGTCAAACTTTGACATCATGGTATATTTGGGACCTATCAGTACCATTAAGAGTTTTGCTCGTTTAGATACATGAAGTTACAGACATCAGGCAAATCTGGAGCTTGTACGCTATAAACCTGTAATGGACAGACAAAATGATTTATTTGTCTGGCCTATCCAGAGACGGCATGCCTATCTGTCTGGGTTGTGTTCTAGCGCACAGGAATTTTACCGGTTCAAACCATATATAGGCTCAAAGATGTGGGCTGAGTCCTGATTTGGTACGGTTACAGAGTGGAGTCCTAGAGCAGCGAGACTTGAAGTAGGGTAATGCTACGTGTCGTATGTCTGACACAAGCAAATCGTCGGATGCTTCCGCAGGCCCATCGTCTCGTTGCTTGCGCTTTTAACCCAAAACTCGCTCTACCCATGAGTTTATTAAAAAATATCACCTATTCCTTCCGCTTCCTCCTCCCCTGTCGCAGCGCCTTGTGAATGCCCCGTCTTGAGAGCGGACGCACACTCCCCTCGCTGCTACCGCGCACCCCATCCGCCGCTGCTCGCTCACACCCCGTCACGCGCGCCTCTCTCCCCCTCCTGTCGCACGCACCGCCCGCTCCCTCCAGTCACACGCGCTGGTGCTGGTGGTGCTCACTCCGTCTACCGGACTGGCCAAAGCCCGGTGCTTGTGCCAGTGGTGCTTGCACGCGCTGCTGATGCAGAACACTAGTGTGCTCACACGTCGCCACTTGCCACCGGCTCCTACCCCGACGTCCGAAATTGACCGTCACAGGTTCTCCCTCCCCTATGTTGCAAATATATGTTTCAAGTGTTTAAGACGTTTCAGAGGTATGTTGCAGTTGTTTCATATGGATGTTGCAAAAAGTAGATCGGGGATGTTGCACATATTGCAAATGTTGCTAGTGTTTCAGAGACATGTTGCAAGAGTTTGTTCAAAATGTTTAATCTGTCCCAGACTATGTTGCAACCATTTTGATTTGGATGTTGCATATGTTTCACACATATATTGCAACAGTATGTTCGAAAGATTTCATCTATTCTAGTCTTCCATTGCAACAAGTGTTTTTATGTTGCAAGTTGCAAGTGTTCAATCTGGATGTTGCATATGTTTTCACACATATGTTGCAACTGTATGTTCTAGATGTTTCATCTGTTTTAGACATATGTTACATTCAAGTGTTTCATGTTGCACGTGTTTTCATGTTGTTCGAAGAGTTGGGGGCGCGGGAAGTTATGGTGGCATGGCACGGGCGTGGGGGAATGGGGCGCGGCGAGCCGGTGGCCGGCGGATGTGACGCGCATCGTGCTGGGACCGACGGTCGAGGGCACGACAGGGCGGGGTGCACCTACGGAGCGGGGCGAACGGATGGGGCGAGGTGCGCGGATGGGGGTGGGTCAAATCGAAGCAGACGGGGCGGTGAGCAAGTCGTACGGACATGACAACGACGTGATGCGCATGTGGGCAGAGCGAATTAACGGATAGGGGGTGTCAGGTTCATAAACCCGGGGTCCCTAATGGACCAGCTTCCTAGCAAAAGCTCAGCCTAGCAGACGACGTTGCCAACGATGCGTAACTACTGGGCTGACCTAGATACCTAAACGATAAGCCAGAAGAGCGATCCAGTCTCCGACCAAAAGGCCTAGCCAAGGAGGGGACGATGCTCGCTTCCGACTCTGACCTGCTTCTCCTACCGGACGCCGAGCCAAGGAGGGGACGACGCTCGCTTCCAACTCTGACCCGCTTCTCTGACCGGAAGGCCTAGCCAAAGAGGGGACGACGCTCGCTTTCAACTCTGACCCGCTTCTCCGACTGGAAGGCCTGGCCAAAGAGGGGACGACGCTCGCTTTCGACTCCAACCCGAGTCTCCGACTGGGAATACACCAAACCTCTTGTTACGGCTCTTCTCCGACCGGCGCGGTCGAAGTCGACTAGGAACGACCAAATGGGGATGCCCGCTCAGTGAGGACCCAAAAAATCAGGCGGAGCAAATAAGGTAAGGCGCACAAGTCAACCGCAATATCGAGGACCATACCCTACACACCTACAAGACAGTACTGTCAGGCCATGTCAGAAGGGTACTTTATAACCTTCCAGACATGTCAGAACATAAATAGTGTTGTGGGCGCCGACATTTCTCCTACAGTATGGTAGGCGTCGACATTTGCCATACTAGAAGAACACGATGGAGCCTGCCATATGCATCTGGGCGTCAATAGTATCATGGGCGCCGACAAACCATCTTGTACCCGACGGCATGGGCAACAAGACTAGGTAGCACACACACTCTCTGTCTCTCTCACTTGTAAGGCCATCCCCTGCATCTATAAAAGGGGATGCGCCCTCTCCCAACAAAAAATGATCGACGACAGAGGACACACAAAAAGCAACGAGAACAGACGGATCATTTCGGCTTGTTTTCGGCTAAGCTTTAGACATTCTAAGTACTTGAACAGCTCCACAGCTCTAGAGCTCTAAAGCTTCATAGAGCATACATTTGAATACTTAGCGCACGTAGGATCTCCCATCACTCTTGGCTCTTCGGTCTAGAGTCTAACCGGACCTCTAAGATCCCCATCTTATTCCCACTTGTTTGTAACCCCACAGCAAACTTCGAGCACCTGGGCTCAGGAATAAAGTCACCGACCGACTCAAACTGGACGTAGGGCATGTTGCCTGAACTAGTATAAACCTTGTGTCATTGAGTGCTAGGCTACATCCGATCACAACATATGGCAAAACGATAAATATTTATTTGTTGGTCACTTTTCGCATCGATAGTTGGCGCTGTCCGTGGGGAGGACATTGTACATTCACGCTTTTGATCATCGGATGGCCCACCTTTTCGCCATCTTCGGCGTAGCGTGCTCAAGCGATACGACTCGCTTTGGCTCGTTGGAGTTTCCCATGCTCCCACCTATCAGGATGTGGGTTCCTCCTATCTTCGAGTCGTCCTAGGCCTTCCTCTTCAGAAGCCTGGACTTTGTCACCGACCGGCTCGGTGTGCTTCACCTCCGCGAGGAGGCACTTGTCCCGGCGCCCATCGGAGGAGGAGCGCCCTCCGTTGGCTCTAGACCACCCGGCAACCTCAACGATGAGACGCTTGTGCTTCTCTCTGAGCCCACGCTGGGCTCAAACCCCACTATGAGTAACGTACATATTGTTCTTTACTTGTTATTTAATATTTTCCACCGACTCTCCGGAGGGACCTCGTTGTCCTCACCGCAACCGCCATGCAACTGGTTCCCCTTTGGCCTCATGTTCCCCACAAACGCGTATGCACAGGGGCTCCAAAAGATGCTGACGCCGCCCCCTCTCACATCCAAATTCATGGGGATGGCGGGCTACTCTCCCGCCTTTTCCACAACCTCATGGATGATGAGGTCAAAAGCGACGGCTCCAGCATCTACGATGTCATGGCGCCTAGCCACCCTCTGTCCCAGGAGTGCGCTATGGTGGACGCTCCGGGATAGCCGTCAGTGGTAGCAGAGTCTCTATAGACTCACACCCCTCTAGACCCTCATGCGGAGGCCCTCACGCATGCGCAGGAGCACGGCGAGGCATTACGACAAAGACGGCAGAGCCAACTGCCACTTGCGCTGGCGCGCTCGGCGTAGCATGCTGCACCATGTGCATGTAACCCGGCAAGCGGCGCCTAGGGTCACACCCGCTAGGTCCAGCGCAACATCATCAATGGGGGGAATGATCCCCCATAGTTCACTTAGGCTGGCCAGAACATCAATGGTGATGCTTCTGCGAGGCCTTCCTGAGCCTGTCGACCCCTAGGAGCAGGTGGTTCACCGGAACCTCCGGGCGCTAGTGGAAACAGCCGCCGTTCAACAAGCGGAGAGCTCCACATCGTGACACCGACTCACGACCTCTCTCTCCACCAGGGGAATGGGGGTGCACTATTTGAATTGCTCCATCCACTCACCACTATAGGATGACGGAGCTGCACCACGGTCTGACCTGGCACCCGCTCCACACAGACCGTCGGTGTGCGAATGGCTCAGGCCAAACCGAGATGCTCAAAGCACCATCAACAATTGGTGTCAAGCCTGGCATGATGATGACGCCCATCGAGGGACAATGAGAGTAGGCGGCATGGGCCCCGACCGGACCATCAAGGGGAACGGGTAAACACACCCCTGGCATGGTCGCCAACCAGACGACTGGAGTCCCTGCCCGGATGGCCCGAGACCCTAGGCCTTTGGCCATTGCATCCAAAGAGCACCATTCCCACAACGCTTCCAACTGCCTACCAACATCGCTAAATATACTGCGGAGACAAATCCTGGTATATGGCTCAAAGACTTCCGGCTCGCCTGCCGAGCCGGAGGAGTGGATGATGATCACTTCATTATTCAATACCTCCCCATCTACGTGGGGGAGCATGTTTGAGCATGGCTTGAATTCCTCCCACCTGACAGCATCCGCGATTGGGTGGATCTCAAGAGGATCTTCATTAGGAATTTCTGGGGGACGTATGTCCGCCCTAGGAATTCTTGGGACCTCAAGAGCTGCCAGTAGGAGCCCAATGAGTCCCTACGGGATTACATTCGTAGGTTCTCAAAATGATGCAACTCCCTTCCTAATGTCGTTGACGTGGACATCATTAGTGGTTCCTCTCTAGGACAACCTATGAGTCCTTGATCCACAAGCTCGGCTGTTTGAAGCCCCGAACCACCCGCAACCTGCTCAACATCGCCACGAACCACGCCTCTAGTGAGGAGGTGGTCAGAGCGGTCTTTAGTGGAGGCCGAGACAAGGGCAAGGCTAAGTGTGAGGACCAAGACGAGGGCCCCTCCACACAAAGGGGTAAAAAGAACAAGAAGGATTGGTGCTGACCGACCAACTCTGCTTTGGTCACCGTGGCCGATCGTGCAGGCAAGCAGCCCCAGTAGGGCTGGCCCGACCACTTCGACAAGCTCATGGAGAGTCCATGCACCAACCATGCCCTACCCCGTCAAGCACCTCTACAAGGACTGTGAACTCCTCAAGCGCTTTCTGTGATAGTCCGGTGGACCGAAAGAGGGAAAGGGCAACGAGATGGCAGCCAAGAAAGGTGGCATGGCGATCAAGGATGGCGATGGCTTTCCCGATCTTGAGGAATGCCTCATGATCTTTGGGGGATCTGATGCCATCTACTCTAAGCGCCAGCACAAAGTGCGCTACAGAGAGGCATGCGTCGCCGAAATGGTCGTCCCCTCCTTCCTTAGCTCATCGAAAACTCCGATCACTTTTGATCAGAGGGACCATCACTCCCACATCGCTAGACCGGGTCACTACCTGCTCATCATCAACCCCATTATCCGCAAGAAGCGCCTCACCAAGGTGCTGATGGATGGAGGCAACAGCCTCAACATCCTCTATGTCGACACCCTCGATGCCATGTGCATCCCCCAGTCGAAGCTCCACCCAGTGAGCTCTCCCTTCCACTGCGTGATCCCAAGAACGTAGGCATACCCGCTCGGGTAGATTGACCTACCCATCATGTTTGGCGACTGAGCCAACTTCTGCTCAGAGGTCCTCACCTTTGAGGTGGTGGACTTCCTAGGGTCCTACCACACCATCTTAGGGCGGCCATGCTACACCAAGTTCATGGCGATCCCCAACCACATGCCATGCCATCTAAAAACTCCATTTGGGCTTTTGTTCACCTCACTCCTCCTACCTCAAATCCTTTAGCTTACACACCCCCATTATAAGACTTCAGAGCACTTGAACCGAGGAACACAAACATGAATGATCTCTAAGACTGGATGTAGGGCTCTGGCCTAAACTAGTATAACTCCTTGTGTCTTTGAGTGCTACCATCGTCTTCCTAGAGCAGCACGACACATGTATAAATTCACTCGGTTGTTTATAAAACACTGATAGTTGATGCGCCAAGTAGGGGGACAGTCGTGCACTCTCCTTGATGAAAAGGAAGCAATGGCTCCTTGCACCTACGTCGGACTCACTATTGGTGCGGCCCCCGGTGGACGCATCCGCTTTGGGAGCCTCAATTTCATCAACACCTATGGGCCAATGCCCATTCTTAGTCTTCTCCCTAGCTAAGCTCTTCACTTCGAGGACCTAGACTTTGTAGCTAACCACCTAGGTCAGCTGCACCTCTACGAGGGGAATGCGACATCATCGCAGACCCCATCACAGAACTATGGGCTTGGAGGCCCTATGATCATCGACTCTAATGCGCTAGCATCCAGGATCGATGCTCACCTTAGGTCCAACCCTAGACCAGAACAAAGCCGGCACATGTTCTACATGCTAGCCAACACATTCGCCCAGCTTTCATGGGGCGGGCTCATGCCACCAGAAGCTGAATTCTCAGACACCTGCATCGCACTGCCCTCAAGAATGAGGGACGCTGCCATGCTCCTCGAACAAAGAGCTGGCTAGATGCATTTGCCACTCATCGATGCCTAGCTTCTCCAGGTTTGTAGGGATGGTATAGCGGGAGCTAGAGTCCATCTATGATCTCCTGCCATTGACCCTTAACGACATGGACTCCGACTATAGTTCTGAGGGGAGCTATCACCTAGTGCAGGAGTGCAACATGTTACACCTCATGGGAAATGGGGCAGCAGCAGGAGGCTAGGAGGATGACGTGTACCCGATCCTACGTATTGGTATATTTTAATGCACACAGATAAATCCATAAGCGTACGGATACCGCTATAGCTTTCACCCGGAGGTATTCCAAGTATCGTATCCACAGGGAAACATGTGAGAATAACTACAGTCTTACTTAACTAGGGGTAGCAACAAGGTTAGGGTAAATAGGAGCGTAGAGAGGCTAACTAAGGTTCTCTAGTTCTAACTTGGGTAAGCTATGTCTTCTATTATTCAACTTGGGACATTACTAGGGAAAGACACCAGAAGAGGATGCTTTCCTTCACAAACGCATCCTACATGCGCCTACAGACAGGAGGTGGACTACAAAGGATCAACGAAGCTATCCAATGACCAAAAAGTGTTGAATGTACATCATCTTCCACACAGACGGTGCTAACTGTTGGTGCAGAAAGTGATCAACTAGTGAATATTTATAGTTTTGCCATATGTTGTGATCAGAGGTGGCCTAGCACTCAATGACATAGGGTTTATACTAGTTCAGGCAACGTGCCCTATGTCCAGTTTGAGTTAGTCGGTGACTTTATTCCTAAGCCTAGGTGCACGAAGTCTGCTGTGGGGTTACAAATAAGAAGGAGAAAGATGGGGTGTACGAGAGGAACTTTGCTATGAGCTAAGTGTTCAAGCGTGTGCTTGAGGTCCGAACCTGGTGGTTCTGTGGTTGTGAGCTAGTGAACTTGATCGATCTAATGAATCTAAAGGGACTGAGCTTGAATCAACTTGGGTTAACTTGGTCTACTGGGAGAGAGCGCATCCCCTTTTATAGATGACGGGGATGGCCTTAGAAGTGAGAGAGAGAGTATGAATGCTTCTAATCCTTATTGCCCACATCGATGGGTGTAGGATAATGGTAGGCACCCACAACACTATTGATTTCACTATAGAATGTCAGATGCATGTGGGAGGTTACGTCGTTTTGTTCGAGTATGGAAGATATCAGTATCTACTATACTGTTGATGCCTAGAGGCATGTGAGGGGTTTTCACCATGTTTACTCGGTACGGTAATTCTAGCGCCCACAACACTGTCGATGCCTAGAGGCATGTGGGGGAGCCTTACCGTATGGGAGTCAATGGCGCCTACAATACTATAGGGAAAATGTTGGTGCCTACAACATTTGTGTGCATCAAGGAGGTTGTAGAGTGCTATTCCTATAGGTGTTTAGGGTATGGCCCCTGGTATCATGGTTTGATTTGTGCGCCCTGCCTTGCTTTCTCTGTTTGTTCGCTGATCCTTTCCTAGTGAGCATCCCTGGTTGGTTGGTCCCAGTCAGCTCTGGTTGCGCCAGTCAGAGAAGAGTGGAGAGCAGGGCTTCTGTGAACCCCGGTCGGAGACATGGAGCCAGAGTCGGAAGTAGTCCTTGGGCTAGGCCTTCTGATTGGAGAGACTATCGGAGGTGACTAGAGTCCGAAGTGAGCGCTCTAGATGGAGAGGTGGGCCAAAGTGAGCGCTCTGGTCGGAGAGGTGGGCCGAAGGAGTCGACAAGTGGGTGTTGTTCCTCCTCGGCCAGTCCTTCTAATCGGTGACTAGACCACCCTTTTACCCTGTTGTTTTAGACTCTTGGGCCGGCCATGAGCTGCGTGTTGTCTACTTTGGGTCAAGCCTGGGCATGGAAGATGGTCTACGAGGGACCCCGGGTTTATGAACCCGACAGGAGCCCCCGAGCCCCCGGGCGATTCGGGCAGAATCATCTGGGGGATTTTTATCTTGATGGTGGGTGCGTGCGAGCGCACCTATGGGTGTAGCTCCTGAGCCCTCGGGTGGTTCAGGTAGAACCGTTTGGGGGGCTTCTATGTTACCAGTGGGGAAGGTTTTTTGCTTTGTCGGTGGGTGCGCGTGAGCGTACCTGCGGGTGTAGCCCCTAGGTGGTTCGAGCGGAACCGTCTAGGGGGTGTTCGGTAGCGGGCGTGTGTGCATGTTTTGAGATGGAGTTGTCAACCAGGGCGTCATTGCGCAGCTGTGGTGTTTAGTCATTTTAGAGATTTGGGTGAGATGGAGCTTGCAGATCCTGGTGTCGATGCGCGCTGTGGGATCAGGTGAGGTAGTTAGTTTAGTTAGTTTGGGATCGGTCGAGCCGGAGCTCATAGATCCTGATGGGGCGAGATCAGGGTCACAGACCCTGGTTGTTTTTAGAGCATAGTCGGAAGCGTAGCTAGATGGGGTGAGATCGAGGTCACAGACCCAGGTGTTTGGAGCACAGTCGAAAGCGTAGCCGGATGGGGTGAGATCGAGGTTGCAGACCCATGCGTTTGGAGTGTAGTCAGAAGTGTAGCCAGATGGGGCGATATTGGGGTCACAGACCCAGGTGTTTTGGAGCGCAGTTGGAGCATAGCCAGATGGGGTGAGATCGGGGTCGTAGACCCAAGTGTTTGGAGCACAGTTGGAGCGTAACCGGATGGGGTGAGATTGGGTTCACAAACCCAGGTGTTTGGAGCACAGTCAGAAGAGGCAAGTTTGGGGTCGCAGACCTAGGCTTTTTGTGTCTTAAGCCCTCAAGCCTTGTTGGGCCTTAGTAGGGGTCGATGTGAGTTGTGTGCGTTACCCCATCCTTGGTTCCTCACAACCGGAAGGGCTGAGTTTTGTCGCTTGTCTCGATCGCTTAGGCTCGAGTGACACGCTCGGTGAGTTCGCTAACGGGTATGATCGAGTGGAATCCAGGTCCATCATTCATGATGGGGTCGGCATAGCCCTCTTGTGACATTCCACAACTCCTTTACCTACAACTCGGTAGAAGCCTGGGTCATTCCGGAGACCGACCCGGGTGGCCTAATGGCCTCCCCTCGATGGAGGTTATGTGGGCTTGGCAAGAGGTTCACGATCGAACAAGAAGGTTGAGATGACCCTGTCTGCTAGACTGGGCGAGGGCCACACGGGGCTCATCTACATTTTTCTCCCCTGGCTCTATTGGTTACTCATGTCGAATGAGGCAACCGCCGCTTCATGACGTAACACGGAGCGTTGTGATGCATTTCGCTGCACGTGCGATGCTTAGTTCCCGAGCCCCTAGGTGGTTCAGGGCCCGAATCATCTAGGAGGCACGGGCATATGGAATGAATGCGCATATGGATGTATGAAATGATTATAAAGAAATAGAGGGGGTTGGTAGTGTTTTACCTTGATGATTTAAGTGACAGGGTTTGGAAAGCTTCAGTCGAAAACGTCCGACCGGGACCCGTGCTCATCATTCATGATGGAGTCAGCATGGCCTACATGGGGTGTCCCTTTGCTTCCTACCTATCTCTCGATGTGTTTTTCTGAGTCATTTGATCGACTTAGGAAGCACGATGGTCTCTCTCGGTGGAGATCCCATTTTGGGTTTTTCCAAGTTTCGCCTAGGGGTGTAGAGAGCTTCCTGCATGTGGTGACGTTTTGGTTTTCATGCCTGGTCATGCGATAGTGGTGGGCCATACCTAGGCCACGTTTCGTCTCATTGGGCATCATTCCATCGACCAGCATGGTCCCATCGGTCAGGGTGTGTCCCATCGTTTCCCATCCACATTGAATAGGGGAAGGGAGAGAGTTTTTCGCTCTGATCTTTTGCCCCTCTTTGGTTGCCATGTTTCTACCTTAAATAGGGGGAGGGAGAGGGGTCTCCATCGTAGTCCTTTGCCTATTCTCTAACTATTGTCTCTCCTCCTTCTTCCTTCTCACCGAGAGTGCCTGTATGCCACAGTGGTTCCTAAGTGAGAGAGATGGTAAGCGAGGGGGTGGACTTACAGATCCTTTCATAAATCTGAAGCATGATGTTGAGCTGGAGGCTGCCCGGGGCAGTGCTGGTCGTTGTTGCCTAAGAAGGGGCGGCTTCTGCCGAAGGGGGTGGTGCGCTGGATTCATCTGCGAGGCCTTCTTCGGGATGGAGCCATATGTGGAGGGGAAGTTGCCTAGGGTCGTGTTGGTGGAGGGTTCCTCGCATGCAGCTGCTCAGGTTGGCCAGTTCATAAAGTTTGATGAGATCTCTTCTAGCCATGGTGGCCATACTTTGGTGGCGGCGTCCCTGCCCAGGAGCTACCTCGACTGCATGAGAAGGTCCAGCGGCGAGTGCCATTTTACTTTGGCGTCATGCGATGTCGTTGAGTGGCTGTATCAGTATTTGGAATGGAAGTAGTTTTTTAGCAAAAAATGTAATAGTTGAGTTCGTGGGTGAGCCCCTATGTGAACAGTTTTTGTATCAATGAACACATCAGTCCTATTCTTTGTGATAGAATCACTATCTGTTCCTTGTTTTTATCCTAGCGTAGCTATTGTTTTTGTCCTTTCTTTTTCGCACCTACCCATTAGTTCCATAGGCTGTAGCTTTTTTAAGAACCTGGGCATGGCCCGCGGGGCTCGGCTGCTCGTAACTGTAGGTCATGGTGAGGTGCATTTGGTTAGGAGTAAGAACAAAGTTACATAGGATAGTCAAAGGAAAAGGAATGCGCTTCCATTCAGGGACAAATTTGTTTACCACATGACAATAAAAAGAGAGGTAATATTCGGTATTATACCCTTATGTAGCCCCCGAGCGACCTAGACTGAAACTGTTCGGGCCGAGGTGCTTTACAAGAGCAGGTGTTGACTAAAAAAGCGGTAACACCAAATTTTAGGGGAAAAACGACGTAGTTGTTCAATGTTCCAAGTGTTGGTGAGAGCGTTGTCGTTGTCGTCCTCCAGTCGGTAGGTGCCCAGTCAGATTACTTCGATCACCATATAGGGTCCTTCCCATGGTGGAGAGAGTTTGTGTTTTTCCTTTGTTGATTGGGTCCTTCGGAGTATGAGTTCGTCGACTTCAAGGATTCTCCCCCTGATCTTTCTTTCATGGTACCTACGGAGAGTTTGCTGATAGCGAGCGGAGCGGATGATGGTCATCTCATGGGCTTCCTCGAGTAGGTTGACTGTGTCTTGCTGAGCCTTCATAGCTCAGTTGCGGTCGAAAGCCTTCACTCTTGGGGCACCATGGTTGTGGTCGAATGATAGCACTACCTTAGCTCCATAAGCGAGGAAGAAGGGTGTGAACCCTGTGGATCGGTTTAGGGTCATTCTCATGCTCTAGAGGATTGCTGGGACCTCTGCCACCCATCGTCCGGTGTATTTGTTGAGTCTGTCGAAGATGCGTGACTTGAGTCCTTGGAGGACCATGCCATTGGCATGCTCGACCTGACCGTTGGTTCGTGGATGTCCAACCAAGGCCCAGTCGATCCTGATGTCGTATCCATCATTGAAGTCTAAGAACCTCTTTCCAGTGAAGTTGGTTTCGTGGTTAGTGATGATATAGTTAGGAACACCGAACTGGTAGATAATGTCAAGGAAGAATTTGACCACCTCTTCTGAGCGGATGTTGGTGATGGGCTTGGCCTCTATCCACTTGGTGAACTTGTCGACTGCTACGAGTAGGTGAGTGAAACCGCTTGGGCCCTTTTTGAGGGTTCCCACCATGTTAAGGCCCCAGACCATGAATGGCCAGGTGATGGGGATGGTTTGGAGCTCTTGTGTCGGCAAATGTGTTTGCCGAGCGTAGAACTGGCATCCTTCACATCTATGGATGACCTCCTCTGCATCTCATAGTGTGGTGGGCTTGTAAAAACCTTGATGAAAGGCTTTTCCGACCAGCGACCTTGGGGCCACGTGATGTCCACAAATCCTGGCATGGACCTTGAGGAGGAGTTGCTTCCCCTAGTCGGCGGGGATGCACTTCATGAGCACTCCTAACAGACTCTATTTGTAGAGTATGTCTCCGAGCGCAACGAAGGTTTTGGCGCATCAAGCGATCCATCGAGCTTTAGTCCTTTCGAGTGGGAGAACCTCCTCGAGGAGGTAGGCGAGTAGTGGCGCTCACTAGTTGGTTTGATCGAGTGCCAATACAGCAACGTTGACGGGTGACATCATCATGGATGTACTAGGATCAGAGCCCCCGGGCGCTGGCTTAGCGCCAAGGTCAGAGCCCCCAAGCGCTGGCCTAGCATTGGGGTGTGTCTGGGTTGGACCTTCTAGGACATGGGCGGATGGCTTGTGGAGGTCGTTGATGAAGATCCCGCTTGGGGACGGATCTCTCCTGGCAGCCAATTTTGTGAGAAAATCAGCGACATCGTTGTCCTCTCAGGGGACATGGTGTAGCTCGATCCCTTAGAATTTTTCCTCAAGCTTGCATACCTCCTAGTAGTATGCTGCCATGAGGGGGTTTCTACAGGAGGATTCCATCATGACTTGATCAATGACCAACTCTGAGTCACCATGAACGTAGAGTCATGTAGCACCAAGCTCAATGGTAATGCGTAGTCCATTGATGAGGGCCTTGTATTTCATGGCATTGTTTGAGGCCGAAAAATGGATGTAGATGGCATAGTGGAGTCTACTCCCGTCTGGGGAGATTAGAACCACTCCAGCCCCTGAGCCAGGCACCATTATGGGCCCATCGAAGTACATTGTATAGTACTCATGGGTGACGTCCGGGGTCGGTAGCTGGACCTCCATCCATTCGGCGACAAAATCCACGAGAGCCTAAGACTTAATAGCAGTATGAGGGGTATACCTAATGTCATGGCCCATGAGTTCATGTGCCCACTTGGAGATCCACCCCACGGTGTCACGATTGTGGATGATGTCTCCGAGCGGGTATGAGGTGACGACCGCAACTTCATGGTCGGTGAAGTAGTGTAGGAGCTTCCTAGTTGCCATTAGCACGGTGTATAGGAGTTTTTCCACCTAGGGGTACTGGACCCTAGGGTCGGTAAGTACCTCCCAAATGAAGTATATGGGTCGCTGTACTTTGAGCTGGTGTCCCGGCTCCTCCCTTTTGATGACTAGGGCGGCACTAAACACATGGTTGTTGCCACGACGTAAAGGAGGAGGTGTTCTCCCCGTTCAGTAGTGACGAGGATTGGGCCTGATGTTAGGGACACTTTGAGGCTTTCTAGAGCCTGCTGGGCTTCCTTAGTCCAAACGAAGGCGTCCATCTTTTTTAGGAGCTTGAGAGTGGCATCCCCCGTTCGCCGAGTCGGGAGATGAAGCGGCTCAGGGCAGCCAGACAGTTGGTGAGCCTTTGTATGCCCTTGACATCACGTATGGGGCCCATGTTGGAGATGGCCATGATCTTTTTGGGGTTGGCCTTGATGCCGCACTCGGACACGATGTATCCAAGTAGCTTCCCCTTCGGAACCCCGAAAACACATTTTTTTAGGATTCAGTTTGATGTTGAACCTTTAGGGGTTCACGAATGTCATGGCCAAGTTTGTGATCAGGTCATAAGCTTGAGCTATTTTGACCACTATGTCATCAACATAGACGGCGATTGTTGGTTTTGACCGTTTGGCTTGATCAGGCTGATCGAGCGGGTTGATTTGGTTAGCGAAGCATTGCTGCATGCACCTTTGGTAGGTGGCGCTAGTGTTCTTTAGGCCGAAAGGCATGGTCACATAGCAGTACGAACCATATGGGGTGATGAATGAGGTTGTGAGCTGATCAGATTCTTTCATCGCGATCTGGTGATAGCCTAAGTAGGCATCCAGAAAGGAGAGGATCTCGCAACCCGAGGTGGAGTCAACTATCTGGTCTACACAAAGCAAAGGAAAGTGATCCTTTGGACATGCTTTGTTGAGGCCAATATAGTCAACGCACATTCTCCACTTCCTGGTCTTCTTTTTAATAAGAACGGGATTGGCAAGCCAGTTGGAGTGGAATACCTCTCTGACGAATCCGGCTGATAGGAGTTTGGTAATCTCATCGCCTATTGCCCTGCATCTCTCATCATCGAAGTGACATAGGCACTGCTTGGTAGGCTTTGAGCCTGGGATGAGGTGCAGCACGTGCTCAGCGACCTCCCACGGTATGCCCAGCATGTCAGAAGGCTGCCATGCGAAGACATCATGATTAGCGCATAGGAAGTCAACGAGCTTGCATTCCTACTTGGCTAGGAGCTGGGTCCTGATCCACACCATCTTAGTTGGGTCGGTGGGGTCAATACCCACCGCCTTGGTTTCCTTGAGTGGGTGGAAGGCCGTCGAGGTGGTCAGTTTGTTGTAGTCTAGGACTACTAGGGTTGATGACTCCCCGAGCCACGTGAGCTCGGACGAGTTGATGACCACGGTGGCGAGCTCAAAATGCTCGCAGTCACACGTGAAGGCATGTAAGAAGGCACTACTTATAGTGATGATGCTGTTTGGTCCCGGCATCTTTAGCTTGAGGTAGGTGTAGTTGGGAATCGCCATGAATTTGGCGTAGCATGGACGCCCCAAGATAGTGTGGTAGGACCCTAGAAAGTCTACCACCTCGAAGGTGAGAACCTCTAAGCGAAAGTTGGCTCATTTGCCAAACATGACAGGTAGATCGATCTACCTGAGTGGGTATGCCTGCACTCCCGGGATCACCCCGTGGAAGGGAGAACCCGCTAGGCGGAGTTCCGACTGAGGAATGTGCATGGCATAGAGGGTGTCGACATAGAGGATGTTGAGGCCACTACCTCCATCCATCAGCACCTTGGTGAGGCACTTCTTGTGGATGGTAGGGTCGATGATGAGCGGGTAGCGTCCTGGTCTTGCGATGTGGGAGGGATGGTCCCTCTAATCAAAGGTGATTAGAGATTCTGACCAACTAAGGAAGGAGGGGATGGCCATCTCTGTGGCGCATGCCTCCCTGTAGCGCACCTTGTGCTAGCGTTTCGTCTAGATGGCATCGGACCCACCGAAGATCATGATGCACTCCTTAGGTTTGGGGAAGCCATCTCCATCCTTGCTTGTCACGCCTCCTTTCTAGGCTACTGCCTCTTTGTCGTCTCCCTCCTTTGGCCTGCTGGCCTGTCGGAGGAAATGTTTGAGGAGCTCATAGTCCTTGTAGAGGTGTTTGACAGGGTAGGCATGGTTGGTGCATGGACTATCCATGAGTTTGTTGAAGTGGTCAGGCAGCCTCTGTTGGGGCTACTTGCCTATGTGATCAGCCACGGCGACCATCATGGTGTTGTCCGATCGACGCTGATCCTTTTTGTTCTTCCTGCCCCTTTGTGTGGAGGGGCCCTCATCTTGGTCCATGCGCTTGGCCTTGCCTTTGTCTCGGCCTCTGCTGAAGACCGCTCCGACCGCCTCCTCACTAGAGGTGTGGTTAGTGGTGACATAGAGCAAGTCACGGGTGGTACGGGGTTTTAGGCAGCCAAGCTTGTGAATTGGGGACTCGTAGTTCATCCTAGAGAGGAATATGCTGATGACGTCTGCATCGACGACATCAGGGAGGGAGTTGCATCATTGGGAGAACCTGTGGATGTAATCCCATAGGAACTCATTGGGCTCCTACTAGTAGCTCTTGAATTCCTAGGAGTTTCCAGGGTGGACATACGTCCCCTGGAAATTTCTGACGAAGACCCTCTTGAGGTCCGCCCAGTCGTGGATGCTGTTGTGCGGGAGGAATTCAAGCCATGCCCGAACATGCTCCCCTACACAAATGGGAAGATACTGAATGATGAAATAGTCATCATCCACTCCTCTAGCATGGTAGGCGAGCTAGAAGTCTTTGAGCCAAATGCCTAGGTTTGTCTCCCCGATGTATTTGGTGATGTTGGTGGGTGGTTGGAAATGCTGTGGGAACAGTGCTCTCTGGATATGTGTACCGGCGATCGGTGTGGAGAAGCCGCCACCCCCCGAGCCACGCCTAACAGCTATAGCGGCAAGCGAATGGAGCGATCCATCTGGCACGTCCCCGTTCCCTAGGTGGGGAGAGAGGGCATGTGTTGGAGTCATGACGTGGAGCTTTCTGCCTATTGAACGGTGGCAGCTTCTACTAGAACCTAGAGGTTCTTGTTGATTGCCCACTCCTAGGGTCAACGGGCTCGGGAACGCCGTGTAGAAGCATTGCCACAGTGGTGATGTTCTGGCTAGCCCGAGCGAATTATGGGAGATCGTTCCCCTCATTCATGATGTCGTGTTGGACCTAACGGGCGTGACCCTAGGTGCCACCCGCCAAGCCATGTGCATGGGGCGCAACATGCTATACCGACTGCACCAGCGTAGGTGGCAGCTAGTTCTACCGCCGTTGTCGTAGTTCCTCGGCATGCGCTTGCGCAGATGCGAGGGCCCCCGCACGTGGGTCCGGAGGGTGTGGGTCTATGCAGACTCCACAACCACCGGTGGCTATCCCAGAGCGTCCGCCATAGCGCACTCCTAGGATGGACAGTGGTGGGGTGCCACGTTGCCGATGCTGGAACCATCACTCTCGCCCTTGTCATCTGGATGTTCATGAAAAGCTACAGGAGCATAGCCTGCCATTCCCACAAATTCGGATGCGAGGGGGGATGGCGTCAGCATCCTTCGGAGCCCCCAAGCATACGCATCCATGGAGGACGCGAGGTCGTAGGGGAACCGATCATATGGTGTTTGTGGCATGGGCGATACGGTCCCTCCAGATGATCAGTGGGAGATAGTAAATAAAGAGTAAATAACATACGCATATTACTTACAATGGGGTTTGAGTTGAGAGTTTGCTCGGAATGAAGCGCAGATGCCGCATCATCGAAGTAATGCATCTCGGAGTCAATGGAGGGCGCCCCTCCAATGGGTGCCAGAACATGAGCCTCCTCATGGAGGTGTAGTACACCGAGCCGGTCGACGACGAAGTCCAAGCTTCCAAAGAGGAAGGCCTGGGATGGCTCAAAGACAGGTGGAACCCACATCCCATCTGGTGAGAGTGCGGGAAACTCCAGCGAGCCAAAGCGAATCATATCGCCCAAGCTTGCCACAATGACGGTGGTGGAAAAGTGGGCCATCCGATGACCAAAAAGTATTGAACGTACAGCATCTTCCCCACAGACGGTGCCAACTGTCGGTGCAGAAAGTGACCAACTAGTGAATATTTGTAGTTTTGTCGTACATTGTGATCGGAGGTGGCCTAACACTCAATGACACAGGGTTTATACTGGTTAAGGCAACATGCCCTATGTCCAGTTTGAGTCAGTCAGTGACTTTATTCCTGAGCCTAGGTGCTCAAAGTTTGCTATGGGGTTACAAACGAGAAGGAGAAAGATGGGGTGTATGTGAGGTCTGGTTGGCTCCGGTTGAAAGGGCCGAGAGTGACAAGAACTTCACTACGAGCTAAGTGTTCAAGCATGTGCTTGAGGTTCGAACTTGGCGGTTCTGTGGTTGTGAGCTAGTGAACTTGTTCGATCTAATGAATCTAAAGGGACTAAGCTTGAATCAACTTGGGTTAACTTGGTCTATTGGGAGAGAGCGCATCCCCTTTTATAGATGACGAGGATGTCCTTACAAGTGAGAGGGACAGAGTATGAATGCTTCTAAGCCTTGTTGCCCATGCCGATGGGTGTAGGATAATGGTAGGCACCCATAACACTATTGATGTCACTATAGAATGTCAGATGCATGTGGGAGGTTACATTGTTTTGTTCGGGTATGGCAGATATTGGTATCTGCTATACTGTTGATGCCCAAAGGCATGTGAGGGGTTTTCACCATGTTTACTCGGTACGGTAATTCCAGTGCCCACAACACTATTGATGCCTAGAGGCATGTGGGGGAGCCTTACCGTATGGGAGTCAATGGTGCCTACAATACTGTAGAGAAAATATCAGTGCTGAAAGCATCTAGGCCCCTTGTTGGGTTTCGGTGATTAATGACAATACAAGATTACTATGACTAACGTGTGTTTTGCAGAGGCAATTAAGTTAGGTCATGGTAATGGAGATCAATTGGGCAATCAAGGTGGTCATGCCCCTATGATGGAAATCATTTTGGTTTTCAAAGGATGGATGACAAGGTTAAGGATGACTAGTTCTAAGTGTCGATTGGAGTTGGAGACACTTAGAGTAGTTTAGGACTTTGTTTTTCCTTTGGCCGTACTATTAAGGAGGGTATGGACGGGTAGCTTGACCTAGGTGAGTCTAGTGAGTTAGGTGTGGTGCACACTTGTTAAAACTAGAACTAGGTAGCTCCTCAATATTCCTAAGACCCTTTGGAGCAAACTTTATTCACATATGATCGAGAGTTGGAAGTGAATGGAGGGTCAAATGCTGACCGGACGCTAGCTCCAGTGCGACCGAACGCTGGCCGTAGGGTCCGGTCAGTTCATTTGACCAAGGAGATTGCGTCTAGCACGATCAGACGCTGGAGTGGTCATGTGACCAGACACTGAGGTCCAGCATCCAGTCGACTCTACTAAGGTTCCAGAGAAGGAATTCTATGACCGGACGCGTCCGGTCAGTACTGACCGGGCCCTAGGGGTTTGGCGTTCAGTCGAGTACAGTAAGGTTCCAGTGAGGGTTTAATGTGACCGGACACGTCTAGTCAGTGGTGATCGGACCCTGACAGCATCTGGTCAACACTTAAACACTGGTGTGTAGGTTGAACTGACCGGAGCATCCGGTCAACATGACCAGAGCGTCCGGTCACCCGTAGAAGCACATAACGGTTCATTTTTTAGGCTGCCTTATAAATAGAAGCTCCACTCATGTGTGGAGTCACTTTTGCTCATTCCAACAGCTGAGAAACACGTTTGTGAGTGCCAAGAAGAGCAAGGTCCTAGTGAGGTGATTGAGATTTGAGAATCTAAGAGAGTAACCTCATTAGTGAATCAAGAGTAGCAAAGTGTGCATCCACCGTTCTCATTAGGCTTTGTGTGGTCAAGTGAGAGTTTGTGCTTGTTACTCTTGGTGATTGCCATCACCTAGACGGCTTGGTGGTGATTGAGAGCTTGGTGATCACCCGGTGAAGCTTGTGGGTGACCCAACTCAAGTTGTGAGTGGTTTTGGGTGATTCATCGCAATGGAGTGTCGAAGAATCAGCCCGTAGAGAGTACTTGATCCTTGCGCGGATCAAGGGGGAGCTACACCCTTGCGCGGGTGCTCCAACGAGGACTAGTGGGGTGTGGCAACTCTCCGATACCTGAGCAAAACATCACCACGTTCCTCTCTCTCTATTTACTTTGAGCAATTCAATACTTGTTTTTACATTCATAGAATTGCCATGCTAGAGTAAGTTTGGAACATAGGTTGCAAGTCCTTTGTGTGTTAGATTAATAGAAATACTTTTCTACGCACAAGGGGTTAATTGGGCTAACCATAGGATTCAATTATTGCAAGAAAATTTAGAATTAGCCCAATTCACCCCCCCCCCCTCTTGGGCATCTTGATCGTTTCAATTGGTATTAGAGCCTCGTGCTCACATTTTTAAGCTTAATCGCTTTGAGCAAGATGTCTCACGGGGATGGACCTCCTCCTATCTTTGAGGGAGATGACTTTCCATATTGGAAAATCCACATGGAGGCGTACTTAGAAGCTCTAGATGTTGGTATACTTAGAGCCACCTCATAAGGCTTCCCAAAACCTCGAGATGCTACTAACTTACAAGGCGATGAGGTCAATTATGAAAAGTGGAATGCAAAGGCTCAAAACACCATCTTTAGAGGCCTTTGCAAAGATGTGTTCAACCGCATAAGGAACCACAAAGACGCCCATGCACTATGGTCGGACATTTGTGCGCTCCATGAGGGAACCAAGAGTGAGCGTGAGGAACACTATCATCTTGTAATCAAAAAGCTAAATTCATTTGAGATGCTTCCCAAAGAATGTGCTAATGAGATGTATTCATGTTTAAATGTTCTTGTAGAGGAAGTCAATGGGCTGGGTCTTACTCAAATGTCACCATCCGACGTTGTGAGAAAGATCTTGAGTGTCCTCCCCATTGACAAATATGGGCATATTGTGACCGTGCTACATCAAGGTGATCTTTCCACTGCTACACCGACACAAATCTTGGGAAAGATCAATGCTCATGAGATGTACATGTACATCACGCCACAAGATGGCTCATCCTCTACCAAGAAGAAAGACAAAGACTTAGCATTCAAAGCTAGCCAAGAGAAGGGCAAGGCAAGACTTGAGTATGAAAGCTCAAGTGAAGATGAAGTTGATGATGAAAGCCTTGCTCTCATGGTGAAGAAGACTGCCAAGATGCTAAAGAAGCTCAACAAGAGTGGCATCAAGTTTGATGGCAAGAAGAAGAAGTTCTTCACAAGCTCAAGAAGAAAGCCAATCTCCGAGATGGATTGCTACAATTGTGATGAACTTGGCCATCTAGCTCATCAGTGCACAAAGCCCAAGAAAGACAAGTTCAAGAACAAGAACAAGGGCAAGAAAGATGACTCAAGCAATGAAGATGAAGATGAGAAGAAAAAGAACAAGCCTTACAAGAAAAGAGATGGCAAGAAGAAGGACTTCCACAAGAAAAAGAAGAGTGGAAAGGCTTACATCATCGGTGATTGGCTCATGGACATTGATTCATCTAGTGGATCATCCGATGATGAAAGTGACAATGAGAAGGTGGCCACCATTACTATTGACTTATCATCTTCACCGCCACCATCACTATCATCCTCTACACACCTATGCCTTATGGCCAAGGGTGAACGCAAGGTATCAAATGATGATGATAGTAGTGATGATGAACATGCTAGTGATGATGATAGTGATAGTGATAGTGATGATGAATCACCTTCCTATGATGATCTTGTTAAAATATTAAAACAATACACTAAGATCATTAGAAAGGGTAGAGCTAAAAATGAAAAGCTAGATGCTAAAAATGATTCACTTTTAGCAAAATGCGATACATTGGAAAAGGCAAATGTTGAGCTTAAAGAAACAAATGATGCTATATCATCCAAACTTAAGGAGCTCAAATCTTCTAAGAAAGAGCTTAAAGATAAACATGATAAACTTGAGTGGGTGCACAATGAGCTCATCACTAGCCACAACAAGCTAAAAGATGAATATATAACTCTAAAGATCAACTATGACACTCTTGTTATTGCTCAAGAATTTTTACCAAATGAGCCACATGATGCTACTAACCATGTTGTTAAGATTGATATAGCTACATCATGTGATGATTTAATTGGTGAGAGCATTGAGCAAGGATCTAGTGGTAAAGGCAAGAAAGTGGTTGAGTGCAATGACTATGATGAATATGTCAAGCTCAAGAATGCAAATGAAAAGCTCATGAAAGATCTTGAAGAGATGAAAAGCCACAACACCATTGTGCTAGAAACTCTTGATCATGGTGAAGAGTTGGTCCTTGAAAATGAGAAGCTCAAAGAAGAGAACAAGAAGCTCAAGGAAGAGAAGAACAATGATGTTCTCAAGGAAGAGAACAAGAAGCTCAAGATGGAGAAAGAGCATCTCAAGGTGGGATTGAGCATGTTTGCAAGAGGCAAGCATCTTCAAAGTGAGCTACTCATGAACACCATCATAAAGATGGATAGAAGTGGCATTGGATATGTGGCAAGTGTAGAGAATAAGAAGGCTCAAGTTCAACAACAACAATCAAAGCCAAAGCCAAAGCCAAAGAGATGTTTTGAGTGTGAACAAAAAGGCCACTTTGCTCATGAGTGCCAAACTCCACCGCCACAACCCTTGCCCAAGCATGCTAGACCCTTTGCCTTCAATGCTCACTACATGCTTAGAAAGGATTCTAGTGGAAAGATGAAAGTCATGTTCTTAGGACCCCCTAACAAGAATAGGCCTAAGAAGATTTGGGTAGTGCCAAGATGCTAAAGAAGCTCAACAAGAGTGGCATCAAGTTTGATGGCAAGAAGAAGAAGTTCTTCACAAGCTCAAGAAGAAAGCCAATCTCCGAGATGGATTGCTACAATTATGATGAACTTAGCCATCTAGCTCATCAGTGCACAAAGCCCAAGAAAGACAAGTTCAAGAACAAGAACAAGGGCAAGAAAGATGACTCAAGCAATGAAGATGAAGATGAGAAGAAAAAGAACAAGCCTTATAAGAAAAGAGATGGCAAGAAGAAGGACTTCCACAAGAAAAAGAAGAGTGGAAAGGCTTACATCATCGGTGATTGGCTCATGGACATTGATTCATCTAGTGGATCATCCGATGATGAAAGTGACAATGAGAAGGTGGCCACCATTACTATTGACTTATCATCTTCACCGCCACCATCACTATCATCCTCTACACACCTATGCCTTATGGCCAAGGGTGAACGCAAGGTATCAAATGATGATGATAGTAGTGATGATGAACATGCTAGTGATGATGATAGTGATAGTGATAGTGATGATGAATCACTTTCCTATGATGATCTTGTTAAAATATTAAAACAATACACTAAGATCATTAGAAAGGGTAGAGCTAAAAATGAAAAGCTAGATGCTAAAAATGATTCACTTTTAGCAAAATGCGATACATTGGAAAAGGCAAATGTTGAGCTTAAAGAAACAAATGATGCTATATCATCCAAACTTAAAGAGCTCAAATCTTCTAAGAAAGAGCTTAAAGATAAACATGATAAACTTGAGTGGGTGCACAATGAGCTCATCACTAGCCACAACAAGCTAAAAGATGAATATACAACTCTAAAGATCAACTATGACACTCTTGTTATTGCTCAAGAATTTTTACCAAATGAGCCACATGATGCTACTAACCATGTTGTTAAGATTGATATAGCTACATCATGTGATGATTTAATTGGTGAGAGCATTGAGCAAGGATCTAGTGGCAAAGGCAAGAAAGTGGTTGAGTGCAATGACTATGATGAATATGTCAAGCTCAAGAATGCAAATGAAAAGCTCATGAAAGATCTTGAAGAGATGAAAAGCCACAACACCATTGTGCTAGAAACTCTTGATCATGGTGAAGAGTTGGTCCTTGAAAATGAGAAGCTCAAAGAAGAGATCAAGAAGCTCAAGGAAGAGAAGAACAATGATGTTCTCAAGGAAGAGAACAAGAAGCTCAAGATGGAGAAAGAGCATCTCAAGGTGGGATTGAGCATGTTTGCAAGAGGCAAGCATCTTCAAAGTGAGCTACTCATGAACACCATCATAAAGATGGATAGAAGTGGCATTGGATATGTGGCAAGTGTAGAGAAGAAGAAGGCTCAAGTTCAACAACAACAATCAAAGCCAAAGCCAAAGCCAAAGAGATGTTTTGAGTGTGGACAAGAAGGCCACTTTGCTCATGAGTGCCAAACTCCACCGCCACAACCCTTGCCCAAGCATGCTAGACCATTTGCCTTCAATGCTCACTACATGCTTAGAAAGGATTCTAGTGGAAAGATGAAAGTCATGTTCTTAGGACCCCCTAACAAGAATAGGCCTAAGAAGATTTGGGTAGCTAAGTCACTTGTTGATAAGGTGAAGGGACCTCAACAAGTTTGGGTTCCTAAAGCTAGAATCTCTTGTGTGTAGGTGAACTACAAGACCGGTGGAAGTTATTGGGTTATTGATAGTGATTGCACTCAACATATGACCGGTGATCCTCGTATGTTCACCTCACTAGATGAAGAGGTAGATAGATAAGAGAAAATAACATTTGGAGATAACTCAAAGGGCAAGGTTAAGGGATTGGGCAAAGTGGCAATATCAAATGATCATTCCATCTCCAATGTGCTTTATGTTGCTTCATTGAGCTTCAACTTGCTATCCGTTGGACAATTATGTGATCTTGGCTTCCAATGCTTGTTCACCAAGAAGGAGGTTGTTGTATCCAAGGTAGATGATAATCAAGTGATATTCAATGGATTCAGATACAACAACTTATATCTAGTGGACTTCACCTCCGAAGATGCAAATTTGAAGACTTGCCTATTCACCAAAACAACACTTGGGTGGCTATGGCATAGAAGACTTGCTCATGTTGGGATGAGCTCACTCAAAAAGCTTATGAAGAATGATTTGGTGAGAGGGTTGAAGGATGTGAAGTTTGAAAAGGACAAGCTTTGTAGTGCATGTCAAGCCGGCAAGCAAGTTGCAAATACTCATCCAACCAAAGCTTTCATGTCAACCACAAGAGTGCTAGAACTCCTTCACATGGATTAATTTGGACCAACAACATACAAGAGTTTGGGAGGAAATCTTTATTATCTTGTGATTGTTGATGACTATTCAAGGTATACATGGGTATTCATTCTTCATGACAACTCCAAAGTTGCATCTTGTTTCAAGAAGTTTGCCAAGAGAGCTCAAAATGAATTTGAAGTGAAGCTCAAGAAGATTAGAAGTGATAATGGCAAAGAATTTGACAACATAAACATTGAAGCCTATTGTGATGAAGTTGGAATCAAACATGAAGTCTCCACAACTTATACTCCTCAACAAAATGGTGTAGTTGAGAGGAAGAACCGAACATTGATCACTCTTGCAAGAACAATGCTTGATGAGTACAACACCCCCGAAGCTCTATGGGCGGAAGCAATCAACACCACATGCTATGCATCCAACCGCCTATTCCTTTAAAAGTGCCTTGGCAAGACACCTTATGAGTTGCTCAATGGGAAGAAGCCAGATGTCTCCTTCTTTAGGGTGTTTGGTTGCAAATGCTACATCTACAAAAAGAGGCAACACCTAGGGAAGTTCCAAAGACATTGTGATATTGGTTTTCTTGTTGGTTACTCATCAAAGTCCAAAGCATATAGATTATTTAATCATGCCACCAGCTTGGTTGAAGAAACATATGATGTGGAATTTGATGAATCTAACGGCTCCCAAGGAGCACATGAGAATCTTGATGATGTAGGTGATGAACCATTGAGGGAGGCTATGAAGAATATTCTGGTGGGAGACATCAAACAAAAAGATGATGTACAAGTCATTGATCAACCTTCTTCATCAAGTGTGCCACAAGATGATGAAAAAGATGGGAGAGTAGAAAATGAAGATACTCATGTCTCCCATGAGAAAATGGTGGTACAAGCACAAGATGTTGATGCTCCACAACCTCCTCCTCAAGTGGTCAATAGAAGAAATACACCTCTCCCACAAGATCATCCACAAGATCTCATCATAGGGAGTCCATCGAATGGTGTAATGACTCGATCTCAAAAACTTGCTTCATTTATTGCTCATCACTCTTTTGTCTCTTGCTATGAGCCTACCAAGGTAGAAGAAGCTCTTAAAGATCTGGATTGGATCAATGCTATGCATGAAGAGTTGAACAACTTCACTCGCAATGAAGTTTGGACTCTTGAAGAGTGATCAAAAGGTGCAAGAGTCATTAGAACAAAGTGGGTGTTCCGCAACAAGCAAGATGATCAAGGGGTTGTTGTGAGGAACAAGGCAAGACTAGTTGCAAAGGGGTTCTCTTATGTTGAAGGTTTGGATTTTGGAGAGACCTTTGCACCGGTTGTAAGATTAGAAGCCATCCGTATCCAACTTGCATATGCATCACATCATGAAATGAAACTATATCAAATGGATGTGAAAAGTGCATTTTTAAATGGCTTTATTAATGAACTAGTCTATGTTGATCAACCTCTCGGGTTTGAAGATCCTAGATATCCTAATCATTTTATAGGTTGTCCAAGGCATTATATGGGCTTAAGCAAGCCCCAAGAGCTTGGTATGAGCGCCTTCGGGACTTCCTCATTGAGAAAGGCTTCACCATTGGGAAGGTCGACACTATACTATTCACTAAGAAGCTTGATGGATATCTTCATTTGTCAAGTATATGTTGATGATATCATCTTTGGATCATCAAATGAAGACTCATGCAAAGAATTTGGTGAATTGATGTCGAAGGAGTTCGAGATGTCCATGATTGGTGAGCTTACATTCTTTCTTGGTTTTCAAGTCAAGCAAATGAAAGAAGGCATCTTCATCTCTCAAGAAAAATACATAAAAGATCTTCTCAAGAGATTCAAGATGGATGAATATAAGCCAATCAAGACACCAATACCTACCAATGGACATCTCGACCTAGATGAGGGAGGTAATCTAGTTGATCAAACTCTCTACCGTTCCATGATTGGTAGCTTGTTATATTTAACCGCATCTAGGCCTGACATCATGTTTAGTATATGTATGTGTGCTAGATTTCAAGCTAATCCTAAGAAAACACATTTAATTGCCATAAAAAGAATCCTTAGGTACCTTAAGCATACACCAATCATTGGCCTTTGGTATCCCAAAGGAGCTAGATTTGAATTAGTTGGCTATTCCGATTCGGATTATGCCAGTTGCAAAGTTGATAGAAAAAGCACATCTGGAGGGTGCCATTTGCTTGGTAGATCACTTGTCTCTTGGTCCTCCAAGAAACAAAATAGTGTGGCTTTGTCCACCGCCGAAGCGGAATACATTGCCATGGGTGCTTGTTGTGCACAAATACTATACATAAAACAAACTTTGCTAGACTATGGTATAGTTCTAGAAAAGGTACCTCTTTTGTGCGACAATGAAAGTATGGTAAAACTTGCAAATAATCCAGTTCAACACTCTCGCACCAAGCACATAGATATCCGCCATCAGTTTCTAAGAGATCATGTTGCTAAAAATGATATATCACTAGAAGGTGTAAGAACCGAAGATCAATTAGCGGATATCTTTACTAAACCGCTAGATGAGGCTACATTTTGTAGATTGCGGAATGAGCTCAATGTACTTGATTTTAGTAACTTCACTAAAAGATGAGCTTGTGTTGTCCCTTGCATTCATTGTAATATACAACATGTTTAATTTTTGGTAATGCATATAGGGCTTGTCTAACATGGTTAAGATAACTGCCGAAAAGCATGTGAAGAAGCTTAACCTTGGATCAAACTTGACAAGCAACTAGATTTACTTACAAGTATTGCATATGCATGGATGTTGTTTTGTCATTTTGTTCCATTTACCCTTTAATTGCCTATTTTCATAAAAAGAATTATAGCCTAAGGCAAAATATTTTGAAAAATATGAGGGTTTGAGAGAGGTCACTCACATCAGTCCCAATTGGTGTTTATTTGGATCTTATTTGAGTTGGGACTTGATTGGGAACAGGCAGCGCGGAGGAACATAGAAGATTTGCTGGAAAAGGGTGACTAGATGCTGCACCGGACTCTGTAGTCCAACATCCGGTCAGTTCATAGGAGGTGAACTCGCTGTGAAGGAGTGACTGGACTCTGTATTTCAGCATCCAGTTAGAAGACGTCTTAGCGTCCGGTCATGTGAAGAAGATGAAGGCTAAGTTGACTGGACTCTGGCTACGTCCGGTCGGTGTCCACCGGACACATCCAGTTGCAATTCCAGAGGATTTGGACCTCTCTGGAATCGACCGGACGCTGGGTGGTAGCATCTGGTCGCTACCACCGGAGCGTCCGGTCGGTAGATATCATGCGGCATCTGGTCTCTTTCCTGTTTACCGTTTCTGACTCGTGAGGGCCACCCTATTTAATCAAAGCACCGGCGATTTCTTTTGACCTAATCCACCGCCGACATCGCCGTGCCCCCATCGTCCCGTGCCGCCGCATCATGCTCGTCGGATTCACCACCTAAGCGCCTCTAGCGACTTCCCACACCACCGAGCCCTGCATGCCTTAGCTCGTGCGCACACCGCCGCCAGCCCGCACGCATGCTGTCGCCTGCTCCTGTGCTGCTAGTGCCCTATCCAGAGCCGCCACCGTGCCCGCTGCTCTTCGGCAAGCACCCCAGTCCTTGCTCCAGCTGTGCAGCTAAGCTCCACCACAGCAGCATTGCCATTGCACTTGACCTAATCGCCGAGCTCGTGTCCTTCATCCTCTCGGTCGTCGATTCACCGCTTGCGTCGCCAATCTTTGTCAAGTCAGAACCCTAACCCTAGCCGAGTCGGTGGTTCCCCGTGGATCGCTTCCCTTCTTCTCGAATTGCTGGTTCGTCAGGTAGCAAGCCACTCACTTCTATTTCGCATCTAAATTGCTTGCTCTCAAAGGGTTTCGCATCTATTAGATATATCGTATTTATTTGTATATCTATCTATTCCATCATGCAGCGAGTCAGTGTCGTTGAGGTGACAGGTGCTGTTGTCAGTTAACTCGGAGCCAAGCTCATGAGTATGGATCAAGGCCAAGCCTCAAAAGTGTTAGTGGACAGTTGATCTTGTCAGCGGAAGTGATTCTAGTCAGATCAGATGGCTCGCACCAAGAACGTTGGTGGTGGTCCAGGAGATGATGATCAGAGGCCCCCGCATCGCCAGCCTACAGGACCTAAAGGCAAGGCGATGAAGAAGACTGCATCAAAGAAGCGCAAGTACCCTAATGCAGAGACATCAAGAGCAGCAGCAGTTGCTGAGGCCACAGAGCGTGCTGAGAGAGGAGGTGCCCACAGTGGAGTTGTTATTGCAGATCATCTGGCGCCAGACGCGCAGGGCAGACTTGAGCACATTGAGCGTCTTCATGGTAGTCCAGCTGGGACTGTCATGATGGCAGGACGACGTCTTCCCATTATGGATCCTTAGCCTTAGGGGGAGTCACAGCAGGAGCTACAGCAGCAACCCCCACTAGCAGAGCCGACAGAGCAGACTCAGGAGGGCCAGTAGGATGAGGAGGTCAAGGAGACCGAGCAGACACCCCAGCCGCAGCTATGCTGCTCTGGTCATTCACGTGTTCCAGTCTCATCGAGGCTAGCTACTCAGCACAGGGGATCACATCCACCTCCTAGACCACAGGGTCCGCCCCCAGTGACCCACCTTGACTTGAGGGTCGCCACAGCCAAGCAGGTTCAGCAGCTTTGCTTCGTAGAGTTTGATGTGTGGTTTCCACCTAGGAGGGATGAGAGAGCAGTAGAGGGTTTCTACACACCACTGTAGGAGGATTTCTATAATGCCTATCTAAAAAGTGGAGCAGTCTTTAGATCTCAGAGAGTCTACAGCATAGAGGCTATAGTAGCAGTAGCTGGAGAGCACATTCGCCCTTACCTTGCATATCTACTGGGGCTGATAGATCTGATTGGCCGGATAGGATTGTATGTACCATCTTGGGTTCGGTAGTTCTATGCTTCGCTCTATATTGACCCACAGCATAACTTTATACACTTTGCATTTAGAGGTAGAGACTATAGGATGATGAGTCAGAGGGCCAGGGAGATATTGAGGCTATAGGAGCAGCCCGTCAGGTTACATGAGGTCTGTTATGGACAGACAGAGCCTCCTAGGCATCCTCATGGTGGTTTGGTGCCCCCTACAGATCTTGTGCGCCATTGCTTCAAGGAGCCCTTTGGTGAGGGGTCGAGGAGGAACCCCAGTGACCTTACTCCTATAGCTCAAGTACTAGAGGCTATCATTAGGAGGACACTACTTCCCAGGATGGGATATAGAGAGGGCTTGACTCGCCTCCAGCTTTGGCTCCTCAATGCCCTTATGTAGCAAATAGTGTTTGATGTTTGGGACCTCCTTCTATCAGAGATGGAGGATACTATAGCTGAGGGCTTCAAGGGTCATAGGTAGCTTCCATATGCACATTGGATCACATTCCTTATTCTCAAGGCTGTGCAAGTTAGGACACTTGAGATGGTTGTAGAGTACAGAGGTGCCACCACAGAGTTTCTAGCTTATAACATGGCACAGAGGATTAGGCATAGCACACCACAGGCACCCGCTCAGCCTCACCGTTGTCCAGATGTACCAGAGTGCGTAGCTTAGCAGGACGAGATTATCAGAGGCATAGCCGCTACTGAGGAGGAGCAGCTTGAGGCTCAGGAGGAGAGGACCGAGTCTAGTGATAGTTCGGATGACGACTACCTGCCTATTCCTCATATGCCTCCACATAGACATGATGCAGAGGCCGGCAGTTCCAGCTCAGCTCCACCTGCCCTACAGACAGACCCCGCTTTGATTGCTATTCTTGAGCGGATGCAGCAGGATCAAGCTAGATAGGCTCAGGAGACCGCTGCCAACTTTTCACAGTTTCAGGCTCATTAGGACAAGTTCTAGCACCAGCAGTAGGTTCTCCAGCAATAGCAGCAGCAGATGCATCAGCAGTAGTTACTCATGTAGCAGCTATTGGGATTTATGCAGCATGTAGTGACAGCCATTGGGGCCCCATAGCCACAGCTTTCGCCCTAGATTGGTCAGCCTACTACCACTATGATGACTCCAGTAGTACAACCCAGTGGGCTTCAGAGTCAGGGACAACCTCTAGCTCCGTTTGCTTCACCGATAGTATAGGTGTCCTAGTGGTTATCCTCGCTAGTGGTAGCCCTGCATTTCATGCCATTACAGACGGGCTTCACACTAGATCATTCACCCTCGCTATTTGTGCCTAACATGTTAGTCTCTAGGAGTCTTGGAGCATCTTTTAGCAAGTTGACAGGGATGCCTACACCGCCACATATGCATGCCACCGATCCTTCTACAGCAGCTCCTGTTGTCATGACTACACAGAGGCTCCCCTCTTCTATTGCATCTTCTGATCCTACAACAGATATACTAGCAGCATCACAGGCAGCACCTGCCCTAGCTCAGACCCAAACCGCTTTAGCAACGCTTCTAGCCACATAGGGTCAGTCAGTATAGAGCTCAGGGTTAGATGATGATGGCACCCAGTTCTAGCTTGCACCTCATACCTCAGCGCCTGGCTCATCCGCTACAGCCCCGCCGATCGACCCTTATGTTTTGGTGTTTGACGCCAAAGGGGGAGAGGGTTCGAGTATGTAGACTTAGGGGAAGCGATGTTCAGGGGGAGCCTAGTTAGCTATTAGTCTATTATATACATTTGGAGTTTTATTTGTGTGATACACTATTACTAGTATGCATTCGTGTGTTTACTTTCATGCATACTATTATATCTATGTGATAGTGTTATCTACGTGATTGTGATATATGACATGTGTGCTCTCTACTTTGAATTCCTTTATATGTCATATCACTTGTGTTATGCTCATTTGCCTTTGCTTCCGCATTTATACTCCGATGCAAATGAGCTTTATTACTTGTACTCATGCTTATTTCATATCCTTTGAGTACATCGTGTTGGCTTGGATCATATAAGCTTGTCTAACTCTTTTGTTCTTATTGACAAAAGCTTATATGAACCAAGCATGTCAAAAACCTCACTCTTTCACATACTCGAGGTAGTATTATCATCAATCACCAAAAAGGGGGAGATTGAAAGCATCTAGGCCCCTTGTTGGGTTTCGGTGATTAATGACAATACAAGATTACTATGACTAATGTGTGTTTTGTAGAGGCAATTAAGTTAGGTCATGGTAATGGAGATCAATTGGGCAATCAAGGTGGTCATGCCCCTACGATGGAAATCATTTCAGTTTTCAAAGGATGGACGACAAGGTTAAGGATGACTAGTTCTAAGTGTCAATTGGAGTTGGAGAGACACTTAGAGTAGTTTAGGACTTTGTTTTTCCTTTGGTCATACTATTAAGGGGGTATGGATAGGTAGCTTGACCTAGGTGAGTCTAGTGAGTTAGGTGTGGTGCACACTTATTAAAACTAGCACTAGGTAGCTCCTCAATATGCCTAAGATCCTTTAGAGCAAACTTCATTCACATATGATCAAGAGTTGAAAGTGAATGGAGGGTCAAATGCTGACCGGACGCTGGCTCCGGTGCGACCAGACACTGGTCGTAGGGTCCGGTCAGTTCATTTGACCAAGGAGATTGCATCTAGTGTGACCGGACGCTGGAGTGGTCAAGTGACCGGACGCTGAGGTCCATCGTCCGGTCGACTCTAGTAAGGTTCTAGAGAAGGAATTCTGCGACCGGACGCATCTGGTCAGTACTGACCGGACCTTAGGGGTTCAGCGTCTGGTCAAGAATAGTAAGGTTTTGGTGAGGGTTTAATGCAATTAGACGCATCCGGTCAGTGGTGATTGGACCCTGACAGCGTCTGGTCAACACTTAAACACTGGTGTGCAGGTTGAACTGACCGGAGCGTCCGATCAACATGACCGGAGCGTCCGGTCACCCCGTAGAAGCAAATAACGGTTTGTTTTTTAGGCTACCTTATAAATAGAAGCTCCACTCGTGTGTGGAGTCACTTTTGCTTATTCCTACAGCTGAGAAACATGTTTGTGAGTGCCAAGAAGAGCAAGGTCGTAGTGAGGTGATTGAGATTTGAGAATCCAAGAGAGTAACCTCATTAGTGAATCAAGAGTAGCAAAGTGTGCATCCACCATTCTCATTAGGCTTTGCGTGGTCAAGTGAGAGTTCATGCTTGTTACTCTTGGTGATTGCCATCACCTAGATGGCTTGGTGGTGATTGAGAGCTTGGTGATCACCCGGCGAAGCTTGTGGGTGACCCAACTCAAGTTGTGAGCAGTTTTGGGTGATTCACCGTGGAGTGTTGAAGAATCAACCCATAGAGAGCACTTGATCCTTGCACGGATCAAGGGGGAGCTACACCCTTGCGCGGGTGCTCCAACGAGGACTAGTGGGGAGTGGTGACTCTCCGATACCTCAGCAAAACATCGCCGCGTTCCTCTCTCTCTATTTACTTTGAGCAATTACTTTGAGCATTTACTTTGAGCAATTCAATACTTGTTTTTACATTCATAGAATTGCCATGTGAAGGGACCGTGATGCCTAAGAGGGGGATGAATTAGGCAACTTAAAATTCTAACTCTAAACTATGGCCTCTTTTTCTAACCTTAGCAAAACCTATGCAAAAGATAAACTATATAAATGTGCAACTATGGTTTTGCTAGTGTGTTGCTATCTCTACCGCAAACATAGTAAAGTAATCAATGTAAATGCGGAAGCTAAAGAGCAAGGTAGAGATATGCAAACTCCCATCGATGACTCTGGTATTTTTACCGAGGTATCGAGAAGCGCGCAAGCTTCCCCCTAGTCCTCATTGGAGCCCCTCGTAAGGAATCCCTCGCAAGGGCCAAGCTCTCGGTCGGGTGACTCCATGGATAGCCTCGGGCCTTCCCACACGCAAGTGGGTCTCCGATGTGCCTCCCGGCAAGCCTCTCCCAGATGCTCCCCGCCATCTTCACTATCAAGCTTCCGGCCAAAACGCCATGGGCCTTGTTCCCTCCGGTACACGGTGGCGGCCACACCACAAATACGGTTGGTGTGATCTCGCAAGACTTCAAGCCCCTCCGATGTACAACACTTGTGCTCGCAAGCACGGGGTGGCAAGAGGTATGCAAACCTCACTTAAACACTAGGCAATCACCTAGAGCAAGCGCATAAGCAGTGGTCTAATCAACCTAAGCACTTCGCAAAGCACTTATGCTAATCACCTAATAAAACACTAAGCACTATGCATGTGGAGATCACTAAAATGGTGTATCAACACCCTTGGTATGTTTCCTCAGCTCCACACTTACCAAATGGCTGGTTGGGGGGTCTATTTATAAGCCCCACTGAGAAAGTAGCCGTTGGGGATGAAATCCCGCTTTTCTGCTACTGACTGAACTCTAACCAGCGTCCTGTCAGTGCTGACTGGATACGTCCGGTCATGAAAACAGCTCTCTGGAACCTTACTGATGTTGACCAAACTCTAGCACTCAGTGTCCTGTGCAGTGTCCTATGCAGCATCCTGTGCATCGGAGCATCCGGTGCAGCATCCTGTGCAGCGTCCGGTCGCTGCTGTTGACTCTGCTGTTGCTTGATCAGAGCGTCCTATGCAGCGTTCGGTGCAGCGTTCTGTGCATCGGAGCATCCTGTGCAGCGTCCGGTGCAGCGTCCTGTGCATCGGAGCATCCTATGCAGCGTCCTGTGCCCTCTGTGAGCTCATTTCTTCGTGATCTTGCGTCCGGCTTGGTTCCTATCTTCGTGCTTGGACTTTGCTTGATATCTTGTGTCTTTTCTTGTGCTCCTAAGGTCTTGCTTATGGTGTTGATCATCGGATCATCACGTCGCCTTTGTCCAAGTCATGTCTTGCACCCTATTGAACTACAAAACATAACACTTACAAATTCATTAGTCCAATTTGGTTGTGTTAGTCATCAAACACCAAAATCCAAAGTAAATGGGCCTAGGGTCCATTTTCCTTACAATCTCCCCCTTTTTGGTGATTGATGACAACATGACCAAAGCAAGCAAATAATAACAATTTGGAAGTTAAAAACTACCTACTTGCTAGGATGCAATGCGAAGGGCAAGGTTATATGATACTAATTGACAGATACCAATTAAAACTTTACTTAAAAGCTTGTCTTGCCCTTGCAAATGTCCCCATGTGATAATATGGATTAAAGCCTAGCTTTCTAAAAAAATCTCCCATTACTTAGACTAACCCATAATTTACTTCCCTCCCTTTCTCGGACCATTACTACTTGTAACTAAATGCTTGTCTTTGGTCCTTCAAATTCTCCCCCTTTGGCATCAAACATCGAAAAGGAAGATATTAGTAGCACAAGGGAGGGTCAAATTTCATGATCCTTTGTGTATAGAGTGAAATGGATCACAAGATTTGACTCTTACATTATATAGACTAAGCTCCCCCTAAATATATGCATACATATGGTAGAAAGCAAAGCATATGCATAATTAGCAATTTATTGTACAAGAGAGTTTAATCTATATAATGCATGGAGAAAGCATATGAATATGAAATGAAATCAACATGATGATGCCAATTGTAGAATGATGCTTAACTCCAGGGACTCCAATTTCCTTACAATGAGACTACTACACATGTGATAGGTTTGAAAAAAAATTGATACCATTTGAACAAGTGTTAGTCTCAAAGCATCCAAGTTGTAGAATTACTCCCCCTAAATATGTGCACACAAGTGTTGAATACTTGTAAAATTTGTGCACATAAATTTAAGTATCAAAATACCACTTCAAAGATGATATTTAGGAGAGATTATCTACAATTTGGACTTTGGCACATATTAGATAATTAATTATAAAACAAGCTATGTGCCATGCTCCTAAACAATTTTAAACCATGTAGGTTTGCTCCAAGGGTTGATAATGAAACCGAGCAAGCCTACCATATGATATACCTATTGAATGCATGACAAAATATTTAAGCATGTAAATGCAAACATTAGGCATGAAAGATAACTAGATGTTTTAAGAGTATATTAATTGAAAAACAATACCCATTGAAATGAATACTAATTGAAAGTAATGACATCTAGTTACCTAACATGGGAAGGGGAATTTGGGTCCATAGTATTCACTAACCTACTTGGCAAATACTTTGTCCATCATGATGCACCCCATGAAATGCACCTAAACTTTGCCAAGTCTCCAAATTCCCCGAAGTTCGACAGACTTCTCACTTCCCTTTCGGGATCCAAACCTTCTTGCTGCTCTTCATATTGGAAATGATTTTCTTTGGCACCCAAAAGCGTTTGACCCCATTGATGGCTTGCTTGTTCACCTTGATGGCCACAACCTTGTCATTTTTCTTCTTCTTCAAGAGATAAGGTGTGGAGGCCTTCTTGTCCACCTTGTTGGTGTAGGTGTTGGAGAGCTTGCTTGTTTGCTTTTTCTCCTTCTTCTTTGCTCCTCCCCCATTCTTCTCCTTGCACTCATAGGACTTGTGACCTTCCTTGTGGCACACGTAACAAACCACGGTTTGTCCTTCATCAAGCTTCTTCACTCCCTTGACGGTGTTATCTTGATGAAGTTGGATTTGCTTTGCCTTGCCTTTCACTTGAGTCAAGTCCTTGGTGAGGCGAGCTACTTCTTGCTAGAGTTGCTCATTCTCCTTTGCAACCTCTTGTGTGCATGTATCTACAATAACTTTCTCAACACAAACATGGTTGCACAAAGGTGAGTCTAAACATAAATTATTACAAGAAGTAGAGGCATCCTTTTTAGACATGTTAAAGATAGAACTTTTCTTTTTAGATGCCTTGGTGGGGTTTGTGCTAACGGCTTCAAGATTAGCAACTTTATTAGTTAGCTCATCACAATGTTTGCACATGGTTTCTATTTTAGCAAGCAAACTATTATATGCTTCTTGTGAGCTAGCTAACTTTTCTTTTAATTTTTCATTTTTCTTTAAAAGTTGCTCATCATTGATTGTGCATGCATTTGTTGTTGCACTAGCCTCAAGTTGCTCAATTTTAGTAGATAGTTCAACATTGAGATTAGCAAAGTTTTCATATTGTTCAAGCAAATTTTTATATGCTTCTTGTGAACTACCTAGCTCTTCTTTTAAATTTTTGAGCTTCTTTTGTTGACTAGTGCAAACTTTAGCATATTTAAGATTTTGTTGCACAATTGTATTATAAGAAGGCAAATCATCATCACTATCGCTCTCACTAGAGGATGAGCTTTCATTACCTCATGCCATAAGGCACACATGAGAAGAGCTTGATGATGAGTGCTTGCGCCCTCGCCTCTTGTGATGATCTTCTTCACTTGAGGAATCATCCCATGACCTTATTGATGTGAGGGCTTTGTTCTTGCACGCCTTCTTCTTTGCCTTGGGTGTGGGCTTGTTTGGACAAACTTCCACAAAGTGCCTCAACTCGCCACATCCATAGCATCCTCTCTTTCTTTGCTCGTTTCTTTGATTAGTGAAAACGAGGTCTTGAATTTGGATGGGCACACCCTTGACATTGAGCCTTACGATCATCTTTTCCACCTTTTTGATAAGTTTGATTGATTCTTCATCAAGGTCGGAGGTGGAGGAGGAAGATTGATCATCATCACTTGATTCTTGTTCATCGTCATCATCATCCTCATCTTCTTCTTCTTCACTTGAGGAGCTTGAGCTTGAGCTTGACTCAACTTTCTTGCCCTTCATCTTTTTCTTCTCTCTACAAGCGAGAGCTTTGCCTTTGCTTGATGAAGATGCTTCTCCTTGACCCATCTTATGTGACATTTCAAATGCCACTAGCTTGCCAATGACAATCCCCGGGGTCATGGTGCTCAAGTTCTCCATGTTGTGAAGGATGGTGATGATGCTTGCATATTTCTTTTGTGGTAGAACGGAGATGATCTTCCTCACGATGTCCGCATCATCTAGCTTTAATAATCCTATTGAATGGAGCTCATTGATAATTAGATTCAATCGAGAATACATATCACGAACAAGCTCATCATCATTCATAGCAAAGGAATCATAATTTTGCTTAGCTAGACAATGTTTTTGCTCATGGACATTACTTGTGCCGTCATGGAGCTCTTGGAGTTTTAACCAAATTTCATGTGCCATATTTAAGGTGAACACTTGGTTAAACACATCCATGCTAAATGATTCAAACAAGCAATTCTTAGCTCTAGCATTAAAATGCATTTCTTTTTCGTCACTCTTTGTGGGCTTTTCGGGATTCTTAATGGGTTTCATCCCATCACAAGTGACTCTCCATACACCTAAATCAACCGCCTCAAGGTGGCAAGCCATTCTAGCTTTATAGTATGGGAAGTTGGTGCCGTCAAATTGTGGAGGCCTAGCGGTATCCATCCCAACCACTCTATAATCACGTCGGCTCAACGGCGGTTAAGCCAAGGGTCCAAATATGAGCCAACCGGCTCTGATACCAATTGAAGGGACTATGATGCCTAAGAGGAGGGTGAATTAGGCAACTTAAAATTCTAACTCTAAACTATGGCCTCTTTTTCTAACCTTAGCAAAACCTATGCAAAAGATAAACTATATAAATGTGCAACTACGGTTTTACTAGTGTGTTGCTATCTCTACCGCAAATGTAGTAAAGTAATCAATGTAAATGCAGAAGCTAAAGAGCAAGGTAGAGATATGCAAACTCCCGTTGATGACTATGGTATTTTTACCGAGGTATTGAGAAGCGCGCAAGCTTCCCCCAAGTCCTCGTTGGAGCCCCTAGCAAGGAATCCCTCGCAAGGGCCAAGCTCCTAGTTGGGTGACTCCGTGGATAGCCTCGGGTCTTCCCCATGCGCAAGTGGGTCTCCGATGTGCCTCTTGGCAAGCCTCTCCCAGATGCTCCCCACCGTCTTCACTATCAAGCTTCCGGCCGAAACGCCGCGGGCCTTGTTCCCTCCGGTACAAGGTGGTGGCCACACTACAAATGCGGTTGGTGTGATCTCACAAGACTTCAAGCCCCTCCGATGTACAACACTTGTGCTCGCAAGCACGGGGTGGCAAGAGGTATGCAAACCTCACTTAAACACTAGGCAATCACCTAGAGCAAACGCATAAGTGGTGGTCTAATCAACCTAAGCACTTCGCAAAGCACTTATGCTAATCATCTAATAAAACACTAAGCACTATGCATGTAGAGATCACTAAAATGGTGTATCAACACCCTTGGTATGTTTCTTCAGCTCCACACTTACCAAATGGCCAATTGGGGGGGGTCTATTTATAAGCCCCACTAAGAAAGTAGCCGTTGGGGATGAAATCCTGCTTTTCTGCTACTGACCAGACTCTAACCAGCGTCCTGTCAGTGCTGACCGGACGCGTCCGGTTATGAAAACAGCTCTCTGGAACCTTACTGATGTTGATCGAACTTTGGCACTCAGTGTCCTGTGCAGTGTCCTGTGCAGCGTCCTGTGCATCAGAGCGTCTGGTGCAGCGTCCTGTGCAGCGTCCGGTCGCTGCTGTTGACTCTGCTGTTGCTTGATTGGAGCGTCCTGTGTAGCATCTGGTGCAGCGTCCTATGCATCGAAGCATCCTGTGCAGCATCCGGTGCAGCATCCTGTGCATCGGAGCATCCTGTGCAGTGTCCTGTGCAGCATCCTATGCCCTCTGTGAGCTCGTTTCTTCACAATCTTGCGTCCGGCTTGGTTCCTATCTTTGTGCTTGGACTTTGCTTGATATCTTATGTCTTTTCTTGTGCTCCTAAGGTCTTGCTTATGGTGTTGATCATCGGATCATCACGTCGCCTTTGTCCAAGTCACATCTTGCACCCTATTGAACTACAAAACATAACACTTGCAAATTCATTAGTCCAATTTGGTTGTGTTAGTCATCAAACACCAAAATCCAAAGTAAATGGGCCTAGGGTCCATTTTCCTTACACCATGCTAGAGTAAGTTTGGAACATAGGTTGCAAGTTCTTTGTGCGTTAGATTAATAGAAACATTTTTCTAGGCACAAAGGGGTTAATTGGGCTAACCGTAGGATTCAATTATTGCAAGAAAATTTAGAATTAGCCCAATTCACCCCCCCCCCTCTTGGGCATCTTGATCCTTTCTGGCGCCTACAACACTATGTGCATTAGGGAGGTTGCAGAGTACTGTTCTTGTAGGTGTTCAGGGTACGGTCCCTAGTATCGTGGTTTGATTTGTGCGCCCTACCTTGCTTTCTCTGTTTGTTCCCTTGTACTTTCTGAGCGGGCATCCCCGGTCGATTGGTCCCAGTTGGCTCTAGTTGCGCCAGTCAGAGAAGAGTGGTGAGCAAGGCTTCTACGAACCCTGGTCAGAGACGTGGGGTCGGAGTCAGAAGTAGTCCTTGGGCCAGGCCTTCTGATCGGAGAGGCTATCGGAGACTACTAGAGTCCAAAGTGAGCGCTCCGGTCGAAGAGGTGGGCTGAAGGAGTCGACAAGTGGGTGTTGTTCCTCCTTGGCTAGTCCTTCCGATCGGTGACTGGACCGCCCTTCTGCCCTATTGATTTAGACTCTTGGGAAGGCCCATGAGCTGCATGCTGTCTGCTTTGGGCTGAGCCTGGGCGTGGAAGCCGGTCTGTGAGGGACCCTGGGTTTATGAATCCGACAAGTTGATTACTAGAGAGATTTCAAAAGCATTGGATCCGCCAAGATACAAGCCGTAGAGAGAGCACCGGCAGGTCGGTACCTCCTCCAAACTCTTCCCTCACTCTCTATCTGACTATTCTATTTATAAGACTAGATTCTATGGAGGACTAATCTTCTCTTGATTGCTGGCTCTGATTCTAAAGATATGAATTAGGGTTTTACGGATCTACTGAGGGAGGGGGGCAAACGCTAATATATATAGGCCAGAGCGTCCATCATGAGCCCTTGGATCAAACTAACTTAAAGAATGGCATAGATGCAACCTCAGAGGCGGTAGAGAACCGACATAATGAGGCAGAGGCTGACAGGTGGCCCCAAGGGCCGACCAACCTAGGCCAGCCAACCCCACATGGCAGCCCCTTAGCTCCTACTTCAGTGTGGTGTCCTTTGGAACCTTCTAGTGCCCATTTCGTGGTGGATAAGCATGATTAATTCTGACATGTAGGTCCGCCTTGATGGTTTTCTAGATCAACCTTGCAGAAAATACATATTCACCAAAACTCATGGAATTTGTTAGTTTAAACCCCTAGACCTTCGTTGGTGATCACAATTGTGCCCTTATACATGTTTTATTGATGGTTTATAATGGTTGTTAACTACCGTCAATAGTCCACCTTAACGGTTTTCTAGACAAACCCTGCAGAAAACATAGATTCACCAAAACTCATAGAATTTGTTAGTTTAAACCCCTAAACCTTTGTTGGTGATTACTTTCATGCCCTCACACATGTTATATTGACGGTTTATAATGGTTAACTACCATCAACAAACTCCCCAAGCTTAACCGTTGCTCATCCTTGAACAATGCTAAACTCAGCAAAGGATCAATAATTACTTCAATGCTTTCACTCCTCAAAACTACACATGCGTTCAAATAAGAATTCTCCTCCGAATTAGAATAAACTGATCTGACTTCCAAACTTACCCATATTACCTTCAACCATGGGGCTTCTTAACCTTCACTTGGGTATTGAGCAATTGAAAGACAGAAGGATCAAGTCAAGCACTATATCTCAAGTTCTTTGCTCAACCATTATTCTAGAGTTTTTATAGATTTTCAAAATATAACACAGAGATTCCATTGTATGACACTCTCAAGTCTCTCAATATATGTGGTATTTGTGGATCCTTACCAAGGCAATAATGATGTTATGCCTTTCTCTTCCTACTTCTAAAGCTTATGTGGAGCTCATAGAAGTGGAGAAAGCATGAAAGAGCATACTTGCAATACATATATTGTAAAGTCAAACCTAGAGTTAAGTCATACAATCAAATCAAGATGTGCATGTGTATGGATATATATGGTGGCTAACCTAATTCCACTATGCTCCTTGAAAACATATCTCTCTTCTAGAACTTGAAAAATACTTTTGCAAGAGAACATGGGCTATCTTATTCATTTCTTGTGCTTGTTTTTTTAGGTGGGCATCTGAGTACCCATTGTTTTAAATATCTTGGACACTTGTCCATTTTTCTCAACTCTTTTTTCTTCTTTTTTCATGAATAACTTTTGCATAGCCCCATGCTTTTTCTATAACAGAACTTTTGAGAGATAGCAACAAGAACTTAGAGCATTTATTTGGTGGATATCCTATCAAGCATATTTTTTGTGTTCACTCCCAATGTAAGAGTAAAACATTTTTGGGTGGATCTAGATGGAATGACATGTTGTTGCGCCTACCCCCAGTGTAGGAGTAGTGCATATGTGGGTGGTGTGTACGTGATCTTGATTTTAAGAGCATGACAAACCTCTCATAAGGGCCAACAAAGCTTGACAAAACTCAATGCAAACCAAGCAGCAAATATGAGTGGAAATTTTCCTAGTCTAAATATCATATATGACTCTGGTAGGATTTCAAGCTTTATCATACAAGAGCTCATCATGTAAAATTTTTATGTTTTTCAAAAGATAAATCACTAGAACTTTAGTATTACAATCCATAAATTACCTTCTCATATCATATCTGTCAATTACCTACACTTAGATCAAGCATATGCTACCCACGAGTTTCAAGTTCAGAGTAAATTCTTAAATCAAAGCAGTCTTATCCAAAACTTGGGAGAATTCAAGGCTGAAAACTAGGTGCTTGAAAGGAATTACAATAGGGTAACTATTCATCATTTTTATTTCAAGAGATTATCTTCAGAGTCCATTTATTTTATTCAGCTCTTAAGTATCAAACTTAAAACTAGACACACACTTTTATTTTGTTTTCTTACTTTTAAGATCACACATTATTACTAATATATATAACTAGCTAAGATAAATTTTTATTTTAGTTTAGTTTGTTATATATCTTTTTTTAACTAGTATATAGCAAACTTAGAAATAGTAAAATAAAAGGGAAAGAAATACTTAGCTAGATACACGAGGATGCTTTTCCCCCAAGTTGGATGTTGTCGTGGTCGAATGTCGAAGTTGAGTGATCCTTCTCAGAGCAGATTTGTCAGTGGATGTCCTTCTCGTCCAGGAGTGGAACAAGATGAAACAATCGGGTGAACTTGCTCTTGATCTTTGTGCATCATCCTACAAAATACCAACAAGAACACCAAAACTCATGGAATGGATTAGGATAAAGGGTTAATGGTCAGCCGTTCGGAGATTAGTTATTCTTGAAGTTTTAGAAAGATTTCTAAATTGACAGAATTTTAGCAAGATGTCTAAAATTTTTTTATACATAATGCAATATAACTAGATGTATGCATAATATTTTTGTTTATTTTTATGCCTCCACGGTAAATGTTCTTACGTGTTTTTACTCCGAGGAATCATTCACATGGGGCTTAAGGTTTATAATGCAATGATAAAAATTTTATTTTCTTTTCTAAATATAATGCTAATGCAGAAAAGTAAATATGCTAAAGTGAAAAATAACTCGTGCAATGCGAGAAAGTAAATATGTATAACTACCGATGTTACCTCCCGGTGAGGGTTTAGAATTTTAAGTCCTCCGGACAGGACTACCTCCAGTCTTGTTCATTCTTTAGGTGCATCTATCGGTCCCTGAGATAGAGACCCTGATGGTTGCACCTCTTGTGATGGTGACTCTGATGATGTCACCTTTTTCCTTCCACACATGCTTGGTCTGTGGATTTGATTTGGGTAGAGTAGGTTCATCTTTTACAACTTCCTCAACTTTCTCCCATCCATTCTTTGGGGATTGGTTCCTTTGGCATTGGGATGATCAACATCTCATCCTGGAGTGGGTCTTCTTTGGTTGTTCATAAGTAGTATAACTATTGAAATAACAGCGTACCTTTTCTCTAGGTAATTGGAAGTGGACATGTCCAAATCCGACGTAGATGATCGCATTTGTGGTGTTGAGGAATGGTCTTCCAAGGATGATGGGTGTATTGTCTTCTTCTTCACCCATATCTAGAACCATGAAGTCGGCAGGGGCATATTGATCATGTATTCTTACTATGACATCTTTAGCTATTCCCTCCAAAAATCGGATTGATTGGTCTGCCATCTGCAATTGCATATATGTAGGGAACAAAGGTTCATCACCGAATAAGTATTTGTTGATGGTAGTTATCATCCATCATAAACCATCAACTTAACTTGAATAAATGCATAAACAGGATCACTAATATAGACTAAGGGGTTTAAACTGACAATTTCTATGAGTTTTGGTGAATCTGTGTTTTCAGCGGGATTATTTCAGAAAATCATCAAGGAGGGTCAAAACATTAAATTAAATCATGCTTATCCACAGCGAAAACTACCCCTAGAAGGTTCAAGAAGATGCAAGAGGACCTACAGAGGATGACAGGTGTAGGCTGGCTGGCCCCCTGGTCCCACATGTCAGTCTCCGCTTCGACGTCGGTTCCTCCACCGCCTCCTAGATTGCATCTATGCCATTTATTCAAGTTGGTTTGATCCAAGGGCTCAGGATTGATGCTCCGGCCTATATATACCAGCCTCTGTCCCCTCCCTCAACACACTACCATAAGTCAAGATAAAAAAATTAGGGTTTCTGGAGAGAAGAGAATAGAGCTCCAATTCTTCAAGTTTCTAGTATAGGCTTGCTAGCAAGGTTCAAGTAGATTGTGGGCTATTGCTCAGGATTTTGGATCTACTGTCTGGAGACTGGTATAGCCATTGTATCTCTTATATTTATGACTTTGTGCTACTTCAATATTATGTTTCTATTTATTATGATCCTAGTTTACTCTAGTTGTATGCTTGATATAGTTATGATTGATGATGAATTTATGCAAATGTTCGCAAAGCTCTTAGCTCAGTACTCGAGTGAGTTAAGTGGTCGACATTGTGTAAGCATGGTGCTTAGATATTGTTTGTCTGTGGATGCATTCTGCACTCTAGGTCATGTGATAGATTGTGGATGTGACACTCCTATTGAGTCCTTTGTAGTCCACTCCCTGTTTGTAGAGCAAGTAGAACGTGGTTGCGAAGGGAGACAAGCTCTGTTCTTGATCTTCCTTAGTAATATTCCTTATGCATAGATCCAAAGTTAGTTATGCTATAGATGAGAGTGTATATACTTGGGTGTACAAAAGACTTAGTAAATAAGGAATGACTTAGGAATCTTTTACTCTTAACGAATCTCCTGTTTAGCCATACTACATTTTATGAGTCTCTATTTCTATCTCTGGAATACCATTATTATCCTACACCTATCATTTATTTATCATTTGACTTACCCCTGTCATAGCATGAGAATGGTTTTATCATAAGTATACATATTTGTCAATATCTCTATGCCAACAATCCCATAGCTCCTCCCTGTGGATAAAATATAAATAACTATACTCGGTATACTCCTAGGTGAAATGCTACAATGGTATATTATCTGTGCGCTTATGGATACTTTACTTAACATATATAATTTTCTCTAAGTTACAAGTGTCATTAATAATTACCAACCATACATTTCTGGCATCATACTAGGGATGACAACTTAGTAAAGAGTGATGCTAGGAAATGTCAACAGTATTCATACGTTACCTTGGACATTATATTGACACCCGACCCAATGTCGCAAAAGGTCATGTGGAAGATTATTTGTCCAATGGTACACTCGATCATTGGTACACCAGGGTCGTCCTTCTTGGTAAGGTATGGTGAAGCGAGGAGGTGGTCGTACTCTGATTGGAGTGTGTTGATCATGTTAACTATTTCTTCTGGTGACTGCCTGGCTTTGTTCTTTCCTCTTCTCCTGATGTTTTTCTTCTTACTCACTATTGTCTCTTCGGGCTGGTACGACATTTGTGGGTGTGCAGGAGATTGCAAGATATGATTCTTGAAAAAAAACCTCTCCTTTTTATCCTTGATCATGAAACAGATCTTGGCACTGTCCGCGTAGATGATGGCTTTTGTGGTGCTTAGAAAGGGTCAGCCTAGGATAATGGGTGCCCTTACATCTCCACCTGTTTCCAAAACCATAAAATCTGTGGGTACATATGATTGTCCCACTCATACATAGATGCCTTCAAGAATTCCCTTGGGGTAGCAGAGGGACTAATCCGCAAGCTTTAAACACATATTTGAGTACAACAAAGTATCTCCATTAATTTTATCATAGATTACCTTAGGCATGATGTTGACACTTGCTCTAAAGTCACAGACAGCTTCTTGAAAAATGTGAGGTCCAATGATGATGGGGATGACAGGTCTTCCTAGATCACCTTTCTTTTCAGGCAAAGAATAATCTATCCATCCTCCAGCTGATGGTTGTATGCAGTAGTATGCCACATTGTGAATATCGACAAGGTTTGCAGTTTCTAGATCTTCTGGTTGTCCCGGAATCTTACCTTTGTCGGTTGGAGGAACAACAGCTGCTTCTATCATTTTATTAAAGCTATGCAGGTTTTTAATGGCTGAGGAGAAGCTATCCATTCTATTGTTTATATTTTCTAAGATTTTATCATTGGAAGCTAGTTTTCTAGATAAGCCCTCCATTAATTTAGCTTGGCTAGAAATTAACTCTATCAAGGGTGGTTGATTATTAAAATTATTATTACCTTGATAGTTACCTTGGTAATTACCTTGGTAGTTTGGTCTTTGTTGCTAATTCCATCCTTGATTCTATTGAGGACGATAGTAGTTATTGTTAATGAAGTTCACATCCTCATGGGTTTCAGGACAGTTGTTCCCTAAATGCCCAGTGTTGCCACATTCTTCACATGTCATGCGGGAATCATGAATGTGCATGACTTCTTGCTTCTCGTTGGCTTGGTCTTCGAGCTTCTTCATGAGCAGGTCCATCTTGGCAGATAGCATATCTACCTCCTTGAGTTGATGCATACCTCCACCTCTCTTACAGGTCTAAAGACATTCTTCATTCCAACCTTGGTTGGAGGCCATCTTCTCTACGAGAGCTATTGCACCTAGGATTGTGAGTGATAAGAAAGCACCTCCAGTAGCAGCATCCATGTTCTCATAGGTGCTGTTGGTCAACCCATGGTAGAAAGTCCGCATAAGTAGTCAATTCTCCATCCCGTGATGAGGACATTTTGATATGTAATATTGAAAGCGTTCCCATGTCTCAGGGACAGATTTATCATGTTGCTATTGGAAACTTGAAATTCTCCTATGTAGAGCATTGGTCTTGCCTGTGGGAAAGAACTTTGCTAGGAAGGCAGTGGAGTAGTTATCTCATGTGGTATTTCTATCTTTATTGGCATAGAACCATTGCTTCGCCTTCCCTAGGAGTGAGAATGGGAAGAGGTGAAGTAGTATGGCATCTCTAGATACTTCCTTGATGGTGAAAGTGCTACAGATCTCCAAGAAGTGTTGGAGATGAGCACTTGCATCTTCATGTGCCTTTCCACAAAACTGGCTAGCTTGCACCATGTTGATGAGAGCTGGCCTGAGCTCAAATCTATTATCTCCGACATTGGTTGTCGGTCTAGTATGGATGTTGGCTATAGTTGGAGCAGAGAACTCACCGAGAGTCTTGTTAGCTATGGCTTCAAAATCAGGTGTTAAGCTTCACCTTATCTAGTTATCTTCCAATTCTAAAACTAAGACTTTCTTGAGTTTGGCTCTAGTTCTCCTGATTAATGCTTCTAGATCTTCAATGTAGTTTGTCGAAAGGTCAAAACTGGTCATACATTACCCTACATAAGATATAAAAGTAGACAAAACAAGGGTAATCCTGCTTGAGCAGGGGAATATGGTTCCCTCAATCACATCAGTAAGTATAAGTTTATCAATATTCCTTCTTGCCTAGCTACCTTCCCGGCAATGGCACCAGAAATGCTTGTTGGTATTTCTTAACATCGCTACTAAGAACAAGGTTTCAAATTTAATCTCTAGCAATGACGCTGGAAATGCTTGTTGGTATTTACTTGTCACTTGGAAGAATGTATGAATGAAAAGGATCTGCAATCACATAGATAATATACCATTGTAGCACTTCACCCGGGAGTATTTCATGTATCGTTATTTATATTTTTACCATAGGAAAGGATAGGCAGTTGGAATATATTGATAACTTATACACAAGATGGAGAAATAAACCATAACCAAACTTATACTCACAATAGGGGTAAGTCAAGAGATAAATATATATGAGTGGTAAATTATAACTAATCATTGATCACTCAGAGTACTCCTTTCTATGGCATTAGCATGGCTAAGTAGAATATTAGAGGAATAATTCCTAACTCATTCTTAATTACAAGTCAAAGCATACGTTGATTAGTGCAATTACACTTAGTAGTCATGGCTAAGATTAACTTCATATCTACACATAAGGGATATTACTAAGGAAGATTAAGAATAGAGCTTGTCTTCCTTTGTAACTAGATCCTACTTGTCCTATATTCAGGGAGTGGACTACAAAGGACTCAACGGGAGTGTCACATCCACGATCTACCACATGGCCCAGAATATAGGGTGCATCCGTAGGTAAACAACGTATAAGCACCACGCTTACACAATGTCAACCACTCACCCTGTGTACACTAGAGCGAGCGCTATACAAACTTATGCTTGAACATAAAGACAATCTATCTATACTAAGCATATAATCAAACTAAATGATGAACATTATAACTAGGAACATGAATGATATAAAAAACATTGTCATAACAATTATAGCAAACATATAAAAGTAATGACAGATACAAACGAGAGAGGGGTACAAAAGCTATACTAAGCCACGCTCTTGACAAGATCAGGAGTCCAAGCAAAGCTTGCCTCCCTCTAGACCTAGCCTAGCTAGTTATGCCCTAGAATATGGTGGAGCTCTAAGGATGATTAGGGTTTCTGTCTTCTCAAAAGACTTGATCAGGGTTTGATTCTCTTGATGCCACAGGGGGTGGCAGGGGCTGTATATATAGGCCAGAGCATCAATCCTGAGCCCTCGGATCAAATCGACTTGAATGGATGGCGTAGATGCAACATAGGAGGCGGTGAAGAACTAACATAATGAGGCAGAGGCTGATAGGGGGCCCCATAGACCGGCCAACCCCACCTAGCGGCCTCTCGCCCTCCGCCATGGTGTGGTGTCTTCTGGTGTCCTATGGAACCTTCTAGAGTTGTTTATGCCACAATTAAGCATAATTAATTTTGACATCTAGGTCCACCTTGACGGTTTTCTAGATAAACCCTATAGAAAACATAGATTCACCAAAATTCATGGAATTTGTTAGTTTAAACCCCTAAACCTTTGTTGGTGATTACTTTCATGCCCTTAAGTCCCAGACTCAGTGCAGTGCTTAGACCTCCACCATCCCCGTCTCCAATCAGTTGGTCCAGAAAGAGCCGGAACCCACGACAAGAGGGCAACAAGCCTTCCCTACGCCCATACACAAGTATGTGCTCAGGATGATAAGTCTGTGACTTGCCTAAAACCCAATGCAATGGCCGGTCCTTAACCAACAAAGACAGAGAAATAGTATAACCAAGCTATGGCCTATTGGCAGCAGGACACAACCTCTTACACCCACCAATACCCAAACCATATCCCTGCCCGATCTCCATTTTTTCTTTCACCATTTTTATCATGCATGATAATAATAAGCACCTATTGTGAGTAACGGTAGGTTATTCACGCTACAAAATCCTGAGCATAGCAACTACTTGACCTATGCTAGTAGGACTCATGGGTAGATATATCTATGCATGTAGTTTCCATAAAATGTCAGTAACGTAAATGCACATCACATATATATATATATATTCAGATAATTCAAAATAAGGGTTATGCACCGAGGCTTGCCTTAGGCAGGCGGGGTGTCAATAAAGTCAGCAACTAAAGGCTCCAGGGCTCTCTCCTATACGAGAATCTTCTCCTCGTACTCTTCAATGATCTCCTTGTACTCCTGCTCGTCCACAGGCACGAACTCTACCAACTCGTTATCTACATGCATGAAATGATGATGCAACACTTAATAATACGGCAACAGCAACTCTTAAAATAAAAATACATCTATCAAGCAACTAAGCTAGCTCTACTGACTAAGATGCTAAGTTGCCTATCATTTCCACTAAACAGGTATGAAACATTTCATGTATTAACTTAGCAACTAAAGGCATTCTTACTCTTAATATCGATTTACTCTATACATGATAAAAACAAGGAGTACTAGATACTCTATTTATCATCCTATTCTAAGGCTACAAAAATTACAGTGAGCATATAATAATCTAATGGACCTACTATAAAATTTTCATATCAAAAGCTATTACCAATTTGCCACAAGAATTCCTTCAATTATTAATATAAATGATATTAGCACTTCCAAATGCTTTAATAGACCTTAGCATCCACACAGATATATATAAACTAACCATACTATCAAATAGGCAACATTTTTAGGAACTCAACAGAATTTATTTCACAATTTTTGGATACTTATATGAATTGATATTAATTTCCAAAGTTCAACTTAGAACGAAAAATGCAAAGCTATTTCTATCTTCTATAAATTGAAAAGTGAATTTAACCCGCGCGGCCCATGAGCGAGCGACGCGGCCCACTCCCACGCAGCGCACGCGCACACGCGACCCGATGGCGCGGCCCATGTGGGGCGCGGCCCAACCGCGTGATAACAGCCCGCGACGGGGAGGCCCGCGCGCGCCAACCACTTATGCAAAAACACGCCCAAACAAACCGCTATTCCCCTGACTACTATACGGCCTATTCCTATAGTCATGACTTAAGCAAACTAGCCCTCGGAACAATCCCTTTTTACAAAGGCCAGGTCCTCGAGCCACCCCCGCGTGCACCGGTGTGGCGACGATGGCACTGGACCACCACGCCGGCCAACTGAGACCCGCTCCACCCTAGATAGCGAGTTGAATAGCACCTACAACCCTAGAGCCTACCCTAGCCGAGTTTATAGGGGTGACAGAGCTTGTGGAAACAGCAGCCACGACGCGCGGCCATGCGCGACGACGGCGCGAGCACATAGGCCACCCTAAGCCACCACGGGGAGAACTGGCTTACTCTAGAGCTCCACTAACATACCCTGGTTGCTGCTATGGTGATGGTTTGGCCAGGGAGCCCCAAACCGAGCTACCCATGTGCGATGGTGGGATGCGGCGGCGCACTGTGGCGACACCATCACGCTAGCGACCAAGGCGGGCTGGTAGCGGCAAGGCTAAGGTGTGAGGGGTGGAGGAAGGACCTAAGCAAAGGTAATGGTGCAGCTAATTGGGCAGCGAGTGATGGGCGAGCGAGCTATCCACGCCCACGCCCAAGCGCGGCCTTAACGGCTCGCCACGGCAGAAATGCCAAATTAGTGCCCGACCGGCCATCATCAAGGCTATGGGTGGCATAGGTAGTGAGAGGACAAGAGAGCGCAGGTGTGGACGAGGTGAATTGAAGAGAGGTGACTTCTTTCTGGTGCGCTCGTGGGCGCAAGGTGACGACAGCGGCAGAGAGAGAAGTAGGGGCATGCAGGCGGATGGGATGGCTGTGGGACCCATCAGCCTTCAACTAGGGTGCATCTTGGCGGGGTGTGGGTGCCATGGCTGAGGGATCCTCACCCCAAACGCATTGGATGAGTGAGCGCATCGGCAATAGGCCATGGCCCACTCGCTGCGATGCCATTAATGGCGTCGTGATGGTGTGCAAGGCCACACGAACGGCACCCACCTGGTCAGAAAGGAACAGCACAACGCAACACAGACACGACATGATGGAATGCAAAGCAGCGACATGATGAAGCAAAGTCGCCAGGCGGTAGCGGACCGGCCATGGCATTGGGCCCACGACGGCAACGGCAGGGCATAGCGGGGCAGAGCGGCCAGGCCAAACGGCCCCCAGCGTCCCACCGAGCACAGTGATGCACATGCATGCATGCATGTGTGCATGTGTGCGTGTGCGTTGGATGGCCAACGCTACGACGCCGAGTGCCCGAGGCACGGTGACCATGCCCACGCGATGAAATTGGCCGGGAACGTGCCATGCACACTTTTTAAAGCGTCCTAAAAATCCAATTCGATGATTCAATTGACAAACCACCTATGCTGTACTTAAGAGGGCATGTTAGGCTACTAAAACAAGCCCTAATACCCCATCACTCCTTAACCCGATTGCTCTACAAAAATTGCCAAACTTAGCATTGTCAAACCATTTTTCAGACTTACGAAATTGTCGCAGAATCGACCAATTTATAAGAGTACAAGTACAATGGCAGCCCGCAAGCGGTCGCACTGTCATACCTGAACCCATATAAACCCGGTAGTCCGTCGAGTACCACGACGGGTCTCGATAAACGATTTACAACAACCAAGATCGTACAGGATTCAACATACATGCCACATATTACATAAAGTTCACAGATACATTTCATCATCAGAGTACGAATAAAAGTTATTACAAACCGAGTTTGATAAATAAAGCGGAAGCAATTAAGTTCGAAAATAAAGTTTCCAACATAGTTTAATACAGTGCCAAGTCGGATCATGGTCCACAAAAGCAAGGATAGGAATTACTAAAGAAGCCTGCCCAAGGCTTACTCCTCATCCACAGCGAGATAGAAGCAACTCTTGCAATAACCATGATACACAGTGCTAATTTGGATTAGTAAATTGATATGATAACAAAAAGAATGCTTTAATAAATGTCTTATCATTTCTCTAATCTCTTGTTCCTGATCTGGAGGGTTGTTCTAAATGGTTGGTTCCTATCAGTTATAGATGAACCTAAGATCCGGTCGTGGGAGCACCAGTGCCAGAGCAGGCCATGGTCTTGGCGAAGACCAAGGTGAAAGTGGTCGGGGCAGTGGGAATGGCAACGGGGAGAGCCATGAGGCCCCACTTCTGGCTCCTCCTCCTCCACCACCACCACCTTTGATGACTCATGCGGAGATGATGGCGGAGATGTTGGCTGCTCGTCGCGAGTCAGCCTGTGCCATGGAGCTGTTGGCACAGGCTATCGGTGGCATCTCCCGTGGAGGCCATAGGGGAAATGGTGGGAACGGGGGTGGTGCCCACGATCTTGAGGGACCCTGCTCTTATCAAGATTTCTTAAAGACGCACCCACCCATGTTCACGCCGATGGCTGAACCTCTAGATGCAGATCATTAGCTTCATATTCTGGAGCAAAAGTTTCTACTACTCACAGTAACTGAGGAGCAAAAAGTGCGCTTTACAGCGCAATAGCTATTGGGATTTGCTAGTGCATGGTGGGACACATTTAATGCCATGCAGCCGGTAGATCACTAGGTGACCTAGCAGGAGTTCACTACGGCCTTTAGAGAGTATTATATTCCTGCTGGTGTTCTAAACAGGAAGTTGATGGAGTTCCTAGACCTGAGGCAAGGAAGCATGTCCATGATGGGCTATGTCAACAAGTTTAACCACTTGTCACAGTATGCTGGGACTCACGTTGATACAGATGAGAAGAAGAAGGATTGTTTCTATCATGGCATCTCTTGTAGCCTATAAAAGGAGTTATATACAGGAAACTACCAGACCTTTGGGGCTATGATGAATGCTGCGATTGCTATGGAGGGCTTGCAGTGTGACTCTTAGGTAGAATGGAAGCACAAGCGGGTGGCTACTAGGTCTTCTAGTCACCACCATGCTGAGAAGGTATAGGTTGTCAGGCGGGTGCTCTATCAGTCTTTGGGTGGGCATTCGTTTCGATAGCCTCTCAGACCTTTCAGGCTCCTTCCACCTATTACCGTGCACCCACTCAGCAGGTGCAACAACAGCAGCCTCAGGGACAATAGGTCCCACCTCATCAAGGATAAGGGAACAAGCCTAGTGCTTGTTTCAAGTGTGACAAGGAAGGCCACTATGCCCAGGATTGGCCGCAAAACTAGCCTGCCCAGTCTGCTCAGCCCTCAGCTAACTCTCGTCTAGTCAAGTGAACAATTATCAAGAAGAAGGTGCCAGTCAGCCGTTCTGGACAGGTTAATTTCACAGAGGCTAAGGAAATATTGCAAAATGAACCGGTGATGGCTGGTATGTTCACCATTGATTCCCATCTAGCTTATGTGTTGTTTGATTATGGTGCATCGCATTCATTATCGGCCTATACGTTCACTCAAGCTGGGTTATAGCAGCATTCATAAGATTTTTGGCACATCGCACACTCACTTTCCATATGCTAACGATTTCTTACATAGCGTAAGTCAGTGTACCTGCTAAAAACTGATTAGATAAAACCAATTCCGCTATCCTAGATAGACCATATTGGTAGGGCTTATACTTATTTACATAATTTATCGCATCCTACTTTTTGTAAAACTTTTGTTGGTCAAATTTTAGGTTTTAGAAAAGGGTGATGAAACTCGTAGACTCATTATTGGCTCTGGTACCAACTGTGGCAAAACCACCCGAAATAACGCACTTACGGAGGCGTTTGTCTTACACTAGATACTAAGCACCCCGAGAGCGAGCTATATTGGGTAGATTTCATCGAGCACACCCCAAGGGAGAGCCCGAATAATCCACATTTCCCTCAGGATCCAATAATGAGAACGAGTTTACATTACTTAGTCCATTTCATACACCCAGAGTTCTTTGAAATACATTATTATAGGACCAAATTCAGAGTGCGGAAACGAAAGAGCGGAATGAAAAGAAATATCTATCGACAGTATACAAGGATATGTTTGTGCCTACTAGAAGAATCCTTCACACAACGGTTACTCCTCAAGTTGTACCTACAATAGGGGTAAATAAACCCTGAGTACACAATGTACTCGCAAGACTTATCCGACTAGTGGGAATAATTTCCTGACTCCAAGGGATGATAAGCTTTATGGTTTGTTGGGTTTCCTTTTTGTGGAAAGCAATACTAATAGTAAATCCTTATGTATGTTTATTATTAGCAGTCATGATTAGTACTCCAGGGACACTAACCTCGCTGTATGGCTAGAAGATTTCTGCCTCGCCTATCGAGCAGGCGGGG